>NC_060182.1:14584383-14601883 GCF_021184085.1 Oncorhynchus gorbuscha
CTTCTTCTCATCTCATCTCTTCTTCTCCTCTCTTTATTACCACTCCCCTTCTTCTCCTCTCATCTCTTCTTCTCCTCTCTTTATTACCTCTCCCCCTTCTCCTCCTCTCATCTCTTCTTGTCCTCTCTTTATCACCACTTCCCCTTCTTCTCCTCTCATCTCTTCTTGTCCTCTCTTTATCACCACTCCCCCTTCTTCTCCTCTCATCTCTTCTTCTCCTCTCTTTATCACCACTCCCCCTTCTTCTCCTCTCATCTCTTCTTCTCTTCTCTTTATTACCTCTCCCCCTTCTCCTCCTCTCATCTCTTCTTCTCCTCTCATCTCTTCTTTTCCTCTCTTTATCACCACTCCCCCTTCTTCTCCTCTCATCTCTTCTTCTCCTCTCATCTCTTCTTCTCCTCTCGTTATCACCTCTCCCCCTTCTCCTCCTCTCATCTCTTCTTCTCCTCTCATCTCTTCTTCTCCTCTCTTTATCACCACTCCCCCTTCGTCTCCTCTCATCTCTTCTTCTCCTCTCTTTATCACCTCTCCCCCTTCTCCTCCTCTCATCTCTTCTTCTCCTCTCTTTATCACCACTCCCCCTTCTCCTCTCATCTCTTCTTCTCCTCTCTTTATCACCACTCCCCCTTCTTCTCCTCTCATCTCTTCTTCTCCTCTCATCTCTTCTTCTCCTCTCATCTCTTCTTTTCCTCTCTTTATCACCACTCCCCCTTCTTCTCCTCTCATCTCTTCTTCTCCTCTCATCTCTTCTTCTCCTCTAGTTATCACCTCTCCCCCTTCTCCTCCTCTCATCTCTTCTTCTCCTCTCATCTCTTCTTCTCCTCTCTTTATCACCACTCCCCCTTCGTCTCCTCTCATCTCTTCTTCTCCTCTCTTTATCACCTCTCCCCCTTCTCCTCCTCTCATCTCTTCTTCTCCTCTCTTTATCACCACTCCCCCTTCTTCTCCTCTCATCTCTTCTTCTCCTCTCTTTATTACCTCTCCCCCTTCTCCTCCTCTCATCTCTTCTTCTCCTCTCATCTCTTCTTTTCCTCTCTTTATCACCACTCCCCCTTCTTCTCCTCTCATCTCTTCTTCTCCTCTCATCTCTTCTTCTCCTCTCGTTATCACCTCTCCCCCTTCTCCTCCTCTCATCTCTTCTTCTCCTCTCATCTCTTCTTCTCCTCTCTTTATCACCACTCCCCCTTCTTCTCATCTCATCTCTTCTTCTCCTCTCTTTATCACCACTCCCCCTTCTTCTCCTCTCATCTCTTCTTCTCCTCTCATCTCTTCTTCTCCTCTCTTTATCACCACTCCCCCTTCTTCTCATCTCATCTCTTCTTCTCCTCTCTTTATCACCACTCCCCCTTCTTCTCATCTCATCTTTTCTTCTCCTCTCTTTATCACCACTCCCCCTTCTTCTCCTCTCATCTCTTCTTCTCCTCTCTTTTACCACCTCTCCCCCTTCTCCTCCTCTCATCTCTTCTTCTCCTCTCTTTATCACCACTCCCCCTTCTTCTCCTCTCATCTCTTCTTCTCCTCTCATCTCTTCTTCTCCTCTCGTTATCACCTCTCCCCCTTCTCCTCCTCTCATCTCTTCTTCTCCTCTCATCTCTTCTTCTCCTCTCTTTATCACCACTCCCCCTTCGTCTCCTCTCATCTCTTCTTCTCCTCTCTTTATCACCTCTCCCCCTTCTCCTCCTCTCATCTCTTCTTCTCCTCTCTTTATCACCACTCCCCCTTCTCCTCTCATCTCTTCTTCTCCTCTCTTTATCACCACTTCTCCGATCTTCTTCTCCTCTCATCTCTTCTTCTCCTCTCATCTCTTCTTCTCCTCTCATCTCTTCTTCTCCTCTCTTTATCACCTCTCCCCCTTCTCCTCCTCTCATCTCTTCTTCTCCTCTCTTTATCACCACTCCCCCCTTCTCCTCTCATCTTCTTCTTCTCTTCTTCTCTTTATCACCACTCCCCTTCGTCTCCTCTCATCTCTTCTTCTCCTCTCTTTATCACCTCTCCCCTTCTCCTCCTCTCATCTCTTCTTCTCCTCTCTTTATCACCTCTCCCCCTTCTCCTCCTCTCATCTCTTCTTCTCCTCTCTTTATCACCACTCCCCCTTCTTCTCCTCTCATCTCTTCTTCTCCTCTCTTTATCACCACTCCCCCTTCTCCTCCTCTCATCTCTTCTTCTCCTCTCATCTCTTCTTTTCCTCTCTTTATCACCACTCCCCCTTCTTCTCCTCTCATCTCTTCTTCTCCTCTCATCTCTTCTTCTCCTCTCGTTATCACCTCTCCCCCTTCTCCTCCTCTCATCTCTTCTTCTCCTCTCATCTCTTCTTCTCCTCTCTTTATCACCACTCCCCCTTCTTCTCATCTCATCTCTTCTTCTCCTCTCTTTATCACCACTCCCCCTTCTTCTCCTCTCATCTCTTCTTCTCCTCTCATCTCTTCTTCTCCTCTCTTTATCACCACTCCCCCTTCTTCTCATCTCATCTCTTCTTCTCCTCTCTTTATCACCACTCCCCCTTCTTCTCCTCTCATCTCTTCTTCTCCTCTCTTTACCACCTCTCCCCCTTCTTCTTCTCTCATCTATTCTTCTCCTCTCTTTATCACCACTCCCCCTTCTTCTCCTCGCATCTCTTCTTCTCCTCTCTTTATCACCACTCCCCCTTCTTCTCCTCTCATCTCTTATTCTCCTCTCTTTATCACCACTCCCCCTTCTTCTCCTCTCATCTCTTCTTCTCCTCTCTTTATCACCACTCCCCCTTCTTCTCCTCTCATCTCTTCTTCTCCTCTCTTTATCACCACTCCCCCTTCTTCTCCTCTCATCTCTTCTTCTCCTCTCTTTATCACCACTCCCCCTTCTTCTCCTCTCATCTCTTCTTCTCCTCTCTTTATCACCACTCCCCTTCTTCTCCTCTCATCTCTTCTTCTCCTCTCTTTATCACCACTCCCCCTTCTTCTCATCTCATCTCTTCTTCTCCTCTCTTTATCACCACTCCCCCTTCTTCTCCTCTCATCTCTTCTTCTCCTCTCTTTATCACCACTCCCCCTTCTTCTCCTCTCATCTCTTCTTCTCCTCTCTTTATCACGACTCCCCCTTCTTCTCATCTCATCTCTTCTTCTCCTCTCTTTATCACCACTCCCCCTTCTTCTCCTCTCATCTCTTCTTCTCCTCTCTTTATCACCACTCCCCCTTCTTCTCCTCTCATCTCTTCTTCTCCTCTCTTTATCACCACTCCCCCTTCTTCTCCTCTCATCTCTTCTTCTCCTCTCTTTATCACCACTCCCCCTTCTTCTCCTCTCATCTCTTCTTCTCCTCTCTTTATCACCACTCCCCCTTCTTCTCCTCTCATCTCTTCTTCTCCTCTCTTTATCACCACTCCCCCTTCTTCTCCTCTCATCTCTTCTTCTCCTCTCTTTATCACCACTCCCCCTTCTTCTCCTCTCATCTCTTCTTCTCCTCTCTTTATCACCACTCCCCTTCTTCTCATCTCATCTCTTCTTCTCCTCTCTTTATCACCACTCCCCCTTCTTCTCCTCTCATCTCTTCTTCTCCTCTCTTTATTACCTCTCTTCCCCCTCTCTCCTCCTCTCATCTCTTCTTCTCCTCTCATCTCTTCTTCTCCTCTCTTTATCACCACTCCCCCTTCGTCTCCTCTCATCTCTTCTTCTCCTCTCTTTATCACCTCTCCCCCTTCTCCTCCTCTCATCTCTTCTTCTCCTCTCTTTATCACCACTCCCCCTTCTCCTCTCATCTCTTCTTCTCCTCTCTTTATCACCACTCCCCTTCTTCTCCTCTCATCTCTTCTTCTCCTCTCATCTCTTCTTCTCCTCTCATCTCTTCTTTTCCTCTCTTTATCACCACCTTCTTCTCCTCCCCTTCTTCTCCTCTCATCTCTTCTTCTCCTCTCATCTCTTCTTCTCCTCTAGTTATCACCTCTCCCCCTTCTCCTCCTCTCATCTCTTCTTCTCCTCTCATCTCTTCTTCTCCTCTCTTTATCACCACTCCCCCTTCGTCTCCTCTCATCTCTTCTTCTCCTCTCTTTATCACCTCTCCCCCTTCTCCTCCTCTCATCTCTTCTTCTCCTCTCTTTATCACCACTCCCCCTTCTCCTCTCATCTCTTCTTCTCCTCTCTTTATCACCACTCCCCCTTCTTCTCCTCTCATCTCTTCTTCTCCTCTCATCTCTTCTTCTCCTCTCATCTCTTCTTTTCCTCTCTTTATCACCACTCCCCCTTCTTCTCCTCTCATCTCTTCTTCTCCTCTCATCTCTTCTTCTCCTCTAGTTATCACCTCTCCCCTTCTTCTCCTCTCATCTCTTCTTCTCCTCTCATCTCTTCTTCTCCTCTCTTTATCACCACTCCCCCTTCGTCTCCTCTCATCTCTTCTTCTCCTCTCTTTATCACCTCTCCCCCTTCTCTTCTCCTCTCATCTCTTCTTCTCCTCTCTTTATCACCACTCCCCCTTCTTCTCCTCTCATCTCTTCTTCTCCTCTCTTTATTACCTCTCCCCCTTCTCCTCCTCTCATCTCTTCTTCTCCTCTCATCTCTTCTTTTCCTCTCTTTATCACCACTCCCCTTCTTCTCCTTCTTCTCTCTCATCTCTTCTTCTCCTCTCATCTCTTCTTCTCCTCTCGTTATCACCTCTCCCCCTTCTCCTCCTCTCATCTCTTCTTCTCCTCTCATCTCTTCTTCTCCTCTCTTTATCACCACTCCCCTTTTCTTCTCATCTCATCTCTTCTTCTCCTCTCTTTATCACCACTCCCCCTTCTTCTCCTCTCATCTCTTCTTCTCCTCTCATCTCTTCTTCTCCTCTCTTTATCACCACTCCCCCTTCTTCTCATCTCATCTCTTCTTCTCCTCTCTTTATCACCACTCCCCCTTCTTCTCCTCTCATCTCTTCTTCTCCTCTCTTTACCACCTCCCCCCTTCTTCTTCTCTCATCTATTCTTCTCCTCTCTTTATCACCACTCCCCCTTCTTCTCCTTTCATCTCTTCTTCTCCTCTCTTTATCACCACTCCCCTTCTTCTCCTCTCATCTATTCTTCTCCTCTCTTTTCAGCACTCCCCCTTCTTCTCCTCTCATCATCTCTTCTTCTCCTCTCTTTATCACCACTCCCCCTTCTTCTCCTCTCATATCTTCTTCTCCTTTCTTTATCACCTCTCCCCCTTCTTCTCCTCTCATCTCTTCTTCTCCTCTCATCTCTTCTTCTCCTCTCTTTATCACCACTCCCCCTTCTTCTCCTCTCATCTCTTCTTCTCCTCTCTTTATCACCACTCCCCCTTCTTCTCCTATCATCTCTTCTTCTCCTCTCTTTATCACCACTCCCCCTTCTTCTCCTCTCATCTCTTCTTCTCCTCTCTTTATCACCACTCCCCCTTCTTCTCATCTCATCTCTTCTTCTCCTCTCTTTATCACCACTCCCCCTTCTTCTCCTTTCATCTCTTCTTCTCCTCTCTTTATCACCACTCCCCTTCTTCTCCTCTCATCTATTCTTCTCCTCTCTTCTTTTTCAGCACTCCCCTTCTTCTTCTCCTCTCATCTCTTCTTCTCCTCTCTTTATCACCACTCCCCCTTCTTCTCCTCTCATCATCTTCTTCTCCTTTCTTTATCACCTCTCCCCCTTCTTCTCCTCTCATCTCTTCTTCTCCTCTCATCTCTTCTTCTCCTCTCTTTATCACCACTCCCCCTTCTTCTCCTCTCATCTCTTCTTCTCCTCTCTTTATCACCCTTCTCCTCTCATCCCTTCTTCTCATCTCATCTCTTCTTCTCCTCTCTTTATCACCTCTCCCCCTTCTCCTCCTCTAATCTCTTCTTCTCCTCTCATCTCTTCTTCTCCTCTCTTTATCACCATCCCCTTCTTCTCCTCTCATCTCTTCTTCTCCTCTCTTTATCACCACTCCCCCTTCTTCTCTCATCTCTTCTTCTCCTCTCTTTATCACCTCTCCCCCTTCTCCTCCTCTCATCTCTTCTTCTCCTCTCATCTCTTCTTCTCCTCTCTTTATCACCACTCCCCCTTCTTCTCCTCTCATCTCTTCTTCTCATCTCTTTATCACCACTCCCCCTTGTTCTCCTCTCATCTCTTCTTCTCCTCTCTTTATCTCTTCTTCTCCTCTCACACCACTCCCCCTTCTTCTCCTCTCATCTCTTCTTCTCCTCTCTTTATCACCACTCCCCTTCTTCTCATCTCATCTCTTCTTCTCCTCTCTTTATCACATCTCCCCTCATCTCATCTTCTCCTCTCTTTATCACCTCTCCCCCTTCTCCTCCTCTCATCTCTTCTTCTCCTCTCATCTCTTCTTCTCCTCTCTTTGTCACCACTCCCCCTTCTTCTCCTCTCATCTCTTCTTCTCCTCTCTTTATCACCACTCCCCCTTCTTCTCCTCTCATCTCTTCTTGTCCTCTCTTTATCACCACTCCCCCTTCTTCTCCTCTCATCTCTTCTTCTCCTCTCTTTATCACCACTCCCCCTTCTTCTCCTCTCATATCTTCTTCTCCTTTCTTTATCACCTCTCCCCCTTCTTCTCCTCTCATCTCTTCTTCTCCTCTCATCTCTTCTTCTCCTCTCTTTATCACCACTCCCCCTTCTTCTCCTCTCATCTCTTCTTCTCCTCTCTTTATCACCACTACCCCTTCTTCTCATCTCATCTCTTCTTCTCCTCTCTTTATCACCTCTCCCCCTTCTCCTCCTCTAATCTCTTCTTCTCCTCTCATCTCTTCTTCTCCTCTCTTTATCACCACCCCCTTCTTCTCCTCTCATCTCTTCTTCTCCTCTCTTTATCACCACTCCCCCTTCTTCTCTCATCTCTTCTTCTCCTCTCTTTATCACCTCTCCCCCTTCTCCTCCTCTCATCTCTTCTTGTCCTCTCTTTATCACCACTCCCACTTCTTCTCCTCTCATCTCTTCTTCTCCTCTCTTTATCACCACTCCCCCTTCTTCTCCTCTCATCTCTTCTTCTCCTATCTTTATCACCTCTCCCCCTTCTCCTCCTCTCATCTCTTCTTCTCCTCTCTTTATCACCACTCCCCCTTCTTCTCCTCTCATCTCTTCTTCTCCTCTCTTTATCACCACTCCCCCTTCTTCTCATCTCATCTCTTCTTCTCCTCTCTTTATCACATCTCCCCTCATCTCATCTTCTCCTCTCTTTATCACCTCTCCCCTTCTCCTCCTCTCATCTCTTCTTCTCCTCTCATCTCTTCTTCTCCTCTCTTTGTCACCACTCCCCCTTCTTCTCCTCTCATCTCTTCTTCTCCTCTCTTTATCACCACTCCCCCTTCTTCTCCTCTCATCTCTTCTTGTCCTCTCTTTATCACCACTCCCCCTTCTTCTCCTCTCATCTCTTCTTCTCCTCTCTTTATCACCACTCCCCCTTCTTCTCCTCTCATGTCTTCTTCTCCTCTCTTTATCACCACTCCCCCTTCTTCTCCTCTCATCTCTTCTTGTCCTCTCTTTATCTCCTCTCTCTCCTCTCCCCTCCTCTCTCCTCTCCTCTCCTTTCATCTCCTCTCCTCTCTTCTTCTCCTCTCATCTCTTCTTCTCCTCTCTTTATCACCTCTCCCCCTTCTCCTCCTCTCATCTCTTCTTCTCCTCTCTTTATCTCCTCTCCTCTCCTCTCCCCTCCTCTCTCCTCTCCTCTCCTTTCATCTCCTCTCCTCTCTTCTTCTCTTCTTCTCCTCTCTTTATCACCTCTCCCCCTTCTCCTCCTCTCATCTCTTCTTCTCCTCTCTTTATCACCACTCCCCCTTCTTCTCCTCTCATCTCTTCTTGTCCTCTCTTTATCACCACTCCCCCTTCTTCTCATCTCATCTCTTCTTCTCCTCTCTTTATCACCACTCCCCCTTCTTCTCCTCTCATCTCTTCTTCTCCTCTCTTTACCACCTCTCCCCCTTCTTCTCCTCTCATCTATTCTTCTCCTCTCTTTATCACCACTCCCCCTTCTTCTCCTCGCATCTCTTCTTCTCCTCTCTTTATCACCTCTCCCCTTCTCCTCCTCTCATCTCTTCTTCTCCTCTCTTTATCACCACTCCCCCTTCTTCTCCTCTCATCTCTTCTTCTCCTCTCTTTATCACCACTCCCCCTTCTTCTCCTCTCATCTCTTCTTCTCCTCTCTTTATCACCACTCCCGCTTCTTCTCCTCTCATCTCTTCTTCTCCTCTCTTTACCACCTCTCCCCCTTCTCCTCCTCTCATCTCTTCTTGTCCTCTCTTTATCACCACTCCCCCTTCTTCTCCTCTCATCTCTTCTTCTCCTCTCATCTCTTCTTGTCCTCTCTTTATCACCACTCCCCCTTCTTCTTCTCCTCTCATCTCTTCTTCTCCTCTCTTTATCACCACTCCCCATTTTCTCCTCTCCTCTCTTCTCCTCTCCTCTGCTCTCATCTCTTCTTCTCCTCTCTTTATCACCACTCCCCCTTCTCCTCTCCTCTCCTCTCCTCTCCTCTCCTCTCCTCTCCTCTCCTCTCCTCTCCTCTCCTCTCCTCTCCTCTCTTCTTCTCCTCTCCTCTCATCTCTTCTTCTCCTCTCTTTATCACCACTCCCCTTTTCTCCTCTCCTCTCCTCTCTTCTCTTCTCCTCTCCTCTCATCTCTTCTTCTCCTCTCTTTATCACCACTCCCCCTTCTCCTCTCCTCTCTTCTTCTCCCCTCATCTCTTCTTCTCCTCTCTTTATCTCCTCTCCTCTCCTCTCCTCTCCTCTCCTCTCCCCTCCTCTCTCCTCTCCTCTCCTTTCATCTCCTCTCCTCTCTTCTTCTCCTCTCATCTCTTCTTCTCCTCTCTTTATCACCACTCTCTCTTCTCCTCTCCTCTCTGTTTCTCCTCCCTTACTCTCCCCTCCCCTCCCCTCTGCTTCCCCTCTGCTTCCTTCTCTCTTCTTCTCCTCTAGCTTCTTCTTTCCTCTTTTCCTCTCATGTCTTCACTTTTCGTCCTCCACACCTTCTCTCCTCCTTTCCTCCTCTCCCCTCCTCTCTCCCCTCCTCTTATACTCTCTCCTCTCCTCCTCCTCCAGTCTCCATCTGTCACTCCGTTTGACTAAACGTTCCCTGTTTGTCCCTCACTCTGCCTGAGGGAGACAGCTCTGGCCAAGCTAATTACAAACACACACATGGACACACACACACACACACACACACACACACACACACACACACACACACACACACACACACACACACACACACACACACACACACACACACACACACACACACACACACACACACACACACACACACACACACACACACACACACACACACACACACACACACACACACACACACAGAAGTATACAGTGCTTGTTTGCGTATGTGCATACTGCATATGTGTGGACATACTTGGGTATGTGCTTGTGTACATGTTTGTGTGCGTGTGTTTTTGTGTGCACGTACACACACAAAAACACATGCTTGCATGCACACACACACATGCTCTCTCTCTCTCTCTCTCTCTCTCTCTCTCTCTCTCTCTCTCTCTCTCTCTCTCTCTCTCTCTCTCTCTCTCTCTCTCTCACACACACACACACTCTCTCTCTCTCACTCTCACTCACCTGGGTACTGCCTGAAGAAGCCCTTGGCACTGCCAAAGTACTGCCATATGAGGGATGGGTCCCTCTCAAAGTTATCCACAAACACTTTATTCAAGGCTTCAGACCAGTAAACTCCATTTACTATAGCTGAGTCTGAGAGAGAGGAGGAGAGGAGAGAAGAGAGTAATGGAGTTAGTAACTCCTATCACTTCATGAACAGGATTCTGAATGATTGAATGAGCCCATTCAGCATATCATTTCTAAAACTGCATCAAATTATGTTTTGCAGCAGAATGTGTACTGTTTTGAATTTGACCATAATTCCTAAAAGCTGAATCTAAAGTCAAATATGAGACAATAGACAGACAATTCAGAAAGACATGATAGATAATATGAGACAATAGACAGACAATTCAGAAAGACATGATAGATAATATGAGATAAGAGAACAAAAAGGATAGAAAAGATGAGATAGAGCAGGGCGGGAGAGAGAGAGAGATAGAAGCAGAGATAGATAGAAGCAAAGAGAGAGATAGGGGCAGAGAGAGAGAGAGAGATAGAAGCAGAAATAGATAGAAGCAAAGAGAGAGATAGAGCAGGGCGGGAGAGAGAGAGACATAGAAGCAGAGATAGATAGAAGCAAAGAGAGAGATAGGGGCAGAGAGAGAGAGAGAGATAGAAGCAGAGATAGATAGAAGCAAAGAGAGAGATAGGGGCAGAGAGAGAGAGAGATAGAAGCAGAGAGAGAGAGAGAGAGAACACAAACACACCCTACAGAACCCCAGGACAACAGCACAATTAGACCCAACCAAATCATGAGAAAACAAAAAGATAATTACTTAACACAATGGAAAGAATTAACAAAAAAACAGAGCAAACTAGAATGCTATTTGGCCCTACACAGAGAGTACACAGTGGCAGAATACCTGACCACTGTGACTGACCCGAAATTAAGGAAAGCTTTGACTATGTACAGACTCAGTGAGCATAGCCTTGCAATTGAGAAAGGCCGCCGTAGGCAGACATGGCTCTCAAGAGAAGACAGGCTATGTGCTCACTGCCCACAAAATGAAGTGGAAACTGAGCTGCACTTCCTAACCTCCTGCCCAATGTATGACCATATTAGAGAGACATATTTCCCTCAGATTACACAGATCCACAAAGAATTCGAAAACAAATCCAATTTTGAAAAACTCCCATATCTACTGGGTGAAATTCCACAGTGTGCCATCACAGCAGCAAGATTTGTGACCTGTTGCCATGAGAAAAGGGCAACCAGTGAAGAACAAACACCATTGTAAATACAACCCATATTTATGCTTATTTATTTTATCTTGTGTCCTTTAACCATCTGTACATAGTTAAAACACTGTATATATATATATATATAATATGACATTTGTAATGTCTTTACTGTTTTGAAACTTCTGTATGTGTAATGTTCACTGTTAATGTCCATGGAGAACAAGTGCACCTCCTCCCAGCTGCCCACTGCACTGAGGCTAGAGCACCTCCTCCCAGCTGCCCACTGCACTGAGGCTAGGGAACACGGTCACCACCGACAAATCCATGATTATCGAAAACTTCAACAAGCATTTCTCAACGGCTGGCCATGCCTTCCGCCTGGCTACTCCTACCTCGGCCAACAGCCCCGGCCCCCCCGCAGCTCCTAGCCCAAGCCTCTCCAGGTTCTCCTTTACCCAATTCCAGATAGCAGATGTTCTGAAAGAGCTGCAAAACCTGGACCCGTATAAATCAGCTGGACTTGACAATCTGGACCCTTTATTTCTGAAACTATCCGCCGCCATTGTCGCAACCCCTATTACTAGCCTGTTCAACCTCTCTTTCATATCGTCTGAGATCCCCAAGTACTGGAAAGCTGCCGCAGTCATCCCCCTCTTCAAAGGGGGTGACACCCTGGACCCAAACTGTTACAGACCTATATCCATCCTGCCCTGCCTATCTAAGGTCTTCGAAAGCCAAGTCAACAAACAGGTGACTGACCATCTCGAATCCCACCGTACCTTCTCCGCTATGCAATCCGGTTTCCGAGCCGGTCACGGGTGCACCTCGGCCACACTCAAGGTACTAAACGACATCATAACCGCCATTGATAAAAGACAGTACTGTGCAGCCATCTTCATCGACTTTGCCAAGGCTTTCGACTCTGTCAATCACCATATTCTTATCGGCAGACTCAGTAGCCTCGGTTTTTCGGATGACTGCCTTGCCTGGTTCACCAATTACTTTGCAGACAGAGTTCAGTGTGTCAAATCGGAGGGCATGTTGTCCGGTCCTCTGGCAGTCTCTATGGGGGTGCCACAGGGTTCAATTCTCGGGCCGACTCTTTTCTCTGTATATATCATTGATGTTGCTCTTGCTGCGGGCGATTCCCTGATCCACCTCTACGCAGACGACACCATTGTATACACTTTCGGCCCGTCATTGGACACTGTGCTATCTAACCTCCAATCGAGCTTCAATGCCATACAACACTCCTTCCGTGGCCTCCAACTGCTCTTAAACACTAGTAAAACCAAATGCATGCTTTTCAACCGATCGCTGCCTGCACCCGCATGCCCGACTAGCATCACCACACTGGATGGCTCCGACCTTGAATATGTGGACACCTATAAGTACCTAGGTGTCTGGCTAGACTGCAAACTCTCCTTCCAGACCCATATCAAACATCTCCAATCGAAAATCAAATCAAGAATCGGCTTTCTATTCCGCAACAAAGCCTCCTTCACTCACGCTGCCAAGCTTACCCTAGTAAAACTGACTATCCTACCGATCCTCGACTTCGGCGACGTCATCTACAAAATTGCTTCCAACACTCTACTCAGCAAACTGGATGCAGTTTATCACAGTGCCATCCGTTTTGTCACTAAAGCACCTTATACTACCCACCACTGCGACTTGTATGCTCTAGTCGGCTGGCCCTCGCTACATATTCGTCGCCAGACCCACTGGCTTCAGGTCATCTACAAGGCCATGCTAGGCAAAGCTCCGCCTTATCTCAGCTCACTGGTCACGATGGCAACACCCATCCGTAGCACGCGCTCCAGCAGGTGTATCTCATTGATCATCCCTAAAGCCAAGACCTCATTCGGCCGCCTTTCGTTCCAGTACTCTGCTGCCTGTGACTGGAACGAATTGCAAAAATCGCTGAAGTTGGAGACTTTTATCTCCCTCACCATCTTCAAGCATCAGCTAGCTGAGCAGCTAACCGATCGCTGCAGCTGTACATAATCTATTGGTAAATAGCACACCCATTTTCACCTACCTCATCCCCACAGTTTTTATTTATTTACTTTTCTGCTCTTTTGCACACCAATATCTCTACCTGTACATGATCATTTATCACTCCAGTGTTAATCTGCAATATTGTAATTATTCGCCTACCTCCTCATGCCTTTTGCACACATTGTATATAGACTCCCCTTTTTTCTCTGTGTTATTGACTTGTTAATTGTTTACTCCATGTGTAACTCTGTGTTGTCTGTTCACACTGCTATGCTTTATCTTGGCCAGGTCGCAGTTGCAAATGAAAACCTGTTCTCAACTAGCCTACCTGGTTAAATAAAGGTGAAAAAAAATATATATATATATTTTGTTGTTTTTCACTTTATATATTCACTTTGTATGTTTTCTACCTCACTTACCTTGGCAATGTTAACACATGTTTCCCATGCCAATACAGCCCTTGAATTGAATTGAATTGAATTGATAGAAGCAGAGATAGATAGAAGCAAAGAGAGAGATAGGGGCAGAGAGAGAGATAGAGGCAGAGAGAAAGATGGAGGCAGAGAGAGAGATAGGGGCAGGGAGAGAGATGGGGTAGAGAGAGCGAAAGGCAGAGATAGATAGAGATAGAGATAGAGGCAGAGAGAGATAGAAGCAGAGAGAGAGAGAGAGAGAGAGAGAGAGTTAGGGGCAGAGAGAGAGATGGAGGAAGAGAGAGAGAGATAGAGGTAGAGATAGATAGAGGCAGAGAGAGAGAGATAGACATGTACTGCATGAACAGTGGGGCAAAAAAAGTATTTAGTCGGCCACCAATTGTGCAAGTTCTCCCACTTACAATTATGAGAGAGGCCTGTAATTTTGATCATAGGTGCACTTTAACTATGACAGACAAAATGAGGAAAAACAATCCAGAAAACCACATTGTAGGATTTTTTATGAATTTATTTGCAAATTATGGTGGAAAATAAGTAGAGAGAGAGAGAGAGAGAGAGAGAGAGAGAGAGAGAGAGAGAGAGAGAGAGAGAGAGAGAGAGAGAGAGAAATAGAGAGGCAGAGAGAGACACATATTATTTTATTTCACTTTTGTTTATTATCTTCTTGCTTTATCAATGTTAACATATGTTTCCCAAAGTGAAATTGAATTGATAGAGATAGAGGCAGAGATAGATAGAGGTAGACTGATACATAGACAGGAATAGTGTTTGTGGGTATCAGTGTGAGTGTGTGTGAGGGGTGTGAGGTGTGTGTGTGTGTGTGTGTGTGTGTGTGTGTGTGTGTGTGTGTGTGTGTGTGTGTGTGTGTGTGTGTGTGTGTGTGTGTGTGTGTGTGTGTGTGTGTGTGTGTGTGTGTGTGTGTGTGTGTGTGTGTGTGTGTGTGTGTGTGTGTGTGTGTGCACGTGTGTGTGTGTACCCCTCTCTCCTTGCTGATACTGAAATGTGATGAAGCACATCCACCTTAGATTACTAAAACCTCTTTTCAATTTGCAGGCTGAGGGAGTCTTGGAGGTGATTTGCCAGTGGAGCCCTATCGGCTAGACAGACAGCATTATCACCTCTACCTTGTATCAGACCTGGGAGGGAGGAAGGCGGGGAGGGAGAGACAGAGAAATATATATATATATATATATATATATATATATATATATATATATATATATATATATATATAGAGAGAGAGAGAGAGAGAGAGAGAGAGAGAGAGAGAGAGAGAGAGAGAGAGAGAGAGAGAGAGAGAGAGAGAGAGAGAGAGAGCAAGAGAGAGAGAGAGAGAGAGAGAGAGAGAGAGAGAGAGAGAGAGAGAGAGAGAGAGAGAGAGAGAGAGAGAGAGAGAGAGAGAGAGAGAGAGAGGTGGGGGGCACACAGAGGGCACACCTAAGCGATAATGCCCAAGATATTATGATTTTTCCATGACACAGACTGATCAGGTGAATCCACTTCAATCAGTGTAGATGAAGGGGAAGAGCCAGGTTAAAGAAGGAGTTTTAAGCCTTGAGACAATTGAGACATGGATGGTGTATGTGTGTATGTGTGCCATTCAGAGCCATTGAACGGGGTATGGTAGTAGGTGCCTTCCAGTGTAAAATACATACTACCATGCATATATATAAAAAACAAATATATATATATATATATATCCCTCTAACGACACACTTGTGGCAACTAAAACACACCGTTGTACCAGACATCCAGAGAGCCTGGATGTCGCCCGAGAGGAGTTTCCACAGCATCCCAGTCACTTCTGGTGTACATTAACGTCTATTAGAATCTAATCATATCCACATGAGAGGAAGAGGGGAATTTACCCCTTCCTCCCTCTAAACTTCCAATTCCATTTAAATTCATCTCCACTAATACACTCTAATCAGAGGAGCTTGAACGAAATGGATTAGATTAGACAGAGCGAGAGAGAGAGAGAGAGAGAGAGAGAGACAGAGAGAGACAGAGAGAGAGAGAGAGAGAGAGAGAGAGAGAGAGAGAGAGAGAGAGAGAGAGAGAGAGAGAGAGAGAGAGAGAGAGAGAGAGAGAGAGAGAGAGATTGACACAAACGCAGAACAACGACAAATTCATGAGAAGTTGAATGGATTAGAAAAAGCTAAAAAGGACAATGAAAACCCTTTGGTCTCCCCAATAACTGACTGAGTTCTATAAGAAACTTCAGGCTCTGAAATGTAAAAAAGCATGCGGACCTGATGGCATCCTAAATGAGATACTCCAACTTGGTAGTGCAACATTTCAATTGGCTATATTAAAACTGTTAAATTTGATCCTGAGTGTAGGTTATTTCCCTGACATCTGGAATCGAGGACTCATAACCCCAATCTTTAAGAACGGAGACAAATTTGACCCTAACAATTACAGAGGCATTTGTGTGAACAGTAACCTGGGGAAGGTTTTCTGTAGTATTATAAATGTAAGAGTTCTAAACTTACTTAATAAGCACAATGTCTTGAGTAAAAGCCCAATTGGATTTATATCAAAACATCACACAACTGATCATATTTACACCCTACACACCATGATAGATAAACATGTCCACCAAAATAATACCAAAACATACGCTTGCTTTATTGACTTCCAAAAAGCATTTGATTCTATTTTCCATTCAGCACTGTTCTACAAAGTTATTGAAAGTGGTGTAGGGGGTAAAACATATGACATAATTAAATCAATGTATACTGGCAATACGTGCAGCATTGAAATTGGCAAGAAAATAACAGAATTCTTTAACCAGGGGTGGGGCCTTCGCCAGGGTTGCAATCTGAGCCCTGCACTCTTCAATATTTACATCAACGAATTGGCCACTATTCTAGAAAAATCCTCAATGCCTGGTGTTAGTCTCCACACTTCAGAGCTTAAATGCTTACTCTTCGCAGATGACCTATGCCTGCTGTCACCCACAGCACATGGCCTACAGCAGAGCCTGGACCTGCTAGAGCAGTACTGCCAGACCTGGGCCCTGGCAGTAAACCCCCAAAAGACTCAAATAATGATTTTCCAGAGAAAATCCAAATCTCAGGAAATTAGACCAAAATTCTCAATTGGTACAACATATACAGAGTACTGCACACACGAAAATTACTTAGGTTTAAAAATATAGAGTACTGCACACACTACAATTACTTAGGTTTAAAAATAAGCTCAACTGGACACCTTAATGAGGCAGTGAATGAACTGAGAGAAAATGCCCGCAGGTCATTCTACGCCATTAAAAAGCTAATTCAATTGAAATACCTATTAAAATTTGGCTAAAACTAATTGAACGTGTCATTGAACCAATTGCACTTTATGGCAGCGAGATGTGGGGTCCACTTGCAAAGCAAGATTTCATCCAATGGGACAAACACCCCATTGAAACCCTGAATGCAGAGTTCTGTAAGATTCTCCTACATGTCCAGGGGAAACTACAAACAATGCATGCAGGGCGAAATTAGGCCAATATCCACTAATAGTAAAAACTCCAAAAAGATCAATTCAGTTTTGGAAACATCAGAAATAAAGTGACCCCTCTCAAATCAAATCAAATCAAATCAAATGTATTTATATAGCCCTTCGTACATCAGCTGATATCTCAAAGTGCTGTACAGAAACCCAGCCTAAAACCCCAAACAGCAAACAATGCAGGTGTAAAAACACATCATTACCAAGCCCTGCAATGCCAAGAGCTGAGCAAAGAAAAAGTCTCCTCATCCAGCTGGTCCTGGGGCTGAGTTCACAAACCTGCTCCACTAACACACTGAAGCCTCAGGACCAGAACATCCAATCAATCAGAATAAACCAAATTACAACACAGTCAAAACAAACTACATTGTTATTGGGAAACACAAGCACAACAAGCAAAATGCAGAGCTATCTGGCCCTAAATCGGCTGTATACCATGGCTAACTATCTGGCTCTAAATCGGCTGTATACCATGGCTAACTTTTTGACCATGGTTACTGATCAAAACCTTAGAATAACCTTGACAAAGTGCAGGCTCTATATGCTTATTGTTATTCTTCAATGTAAGATTATTTTGACCCTTGGTTATTGTTGTTGCTGTTGTCCCGTTGACAATTTTGATTGTTATTATTTTCATATTGTAAATATTCAAAGTAAGCTTTGGCAATATGTACATTGTTACGTCATGCCAATAAAGCAAATTGAATTGAATTGAATTGAGAGACAGAGAGCGAGAGTGTGAGAGATAGAGACAGAGAGCGAGGGTGTGAGAGTGTGAGAGATAGAGACAGAGAGCGAGGGTGTGAGAGATAGAG
>NC_060182.1:14604383-14694383 GCF_021184085.1 Oncorhynchus gorbuscha
CTCTCTTTCTTTCTCTCTCTCTCGCAGTGTATGCTGGGAGTTTTTTGGAGTTTGAGTGTTTGGTGTGGAGGGCTCCGTCCTAACTTTCTTTATGTTTCTGAACAACAATGAGCAACAGCTAAATGTGCATTTAAAGTGAGGCATGCCACCACAGATAGTCTACGGTGCTTTGAGTGTGGGGATTTGGGGCATTAGAGCTTTGCCTGCCCACATAAAGCCCAGAGACAAGGTGAGGGTACCAGCACCAGTGGGGGAAATCGAGATCAAAGTGCAGAGGGGTAATGAGATGCAGACAGTAGAGGCTGGGCATAGTCAGGCTAGAGATGGTGGTGTAGCGGAGACTGGGTCTAGTCAGGCTAGAGATGGTGGTGTAGCGGAGGCTGGGCCTAGTCAGGCTAGAGATGGTGGTGTAGCGGAGGCTGGGTCTAGTCATGCCAGGGATGGTGGTGTAGCGGAGGCTGGGCATAGTCAGGCTAGAGATGGTGGTGTAGTGGAGGCTGGGCCTAGTCAGGCTAGAGATGGTGGTGTAGCGGAGGCTGGGTCTAGTCATGCCATGGATGGTGGTGTAGCGGAGGCTGGGCCTAGTCAGGCTAGAGATGGTGGTGTAGTGAAGGCTGGGCCTAGTCAGGCTAGAGATGGTGGTGTAGCGGAGGCTGGGTCTAGTCATGCCAGGGATGGTGGTGTAGCGGAGGCTGGGCCTAGTCATGCCAGGGATGGTGGTGTAGCGGAGGCTGGGCCTAGTCAGGCTAGAGATGGTGGTGTAGCGGAGGCTGGGCCGAGTCAGGCTAGAGATGGTGGTGTAGCGGAGGCTGGGCCTAGTCAGGCTAGAGATGGTGGTGTAGCGGAGGCTGGGTCTAGTCAGGCTAGAGATGGTGGTATAGCGGAGGCTGGGCCTAGTCATGCCAGGGATGGTGGTGTAGCAGAGGCTGGGCCTAGTCAGGCTAGAGATGGTGGTGTAGCGGAGGCTGGGTCTAGTCAGACTAGAGATGGTGGTATAGTGGAGGCTGGGCCTAGTTAGGCTAGAGATGGTGGTATAGCGGAGGCTGGGCCTAGTCAGGCTAGAGATGGTGGTATAATGGAGGCTGGGCCTAGTCAGGCTAGAGATGGTGGTGTAGCGGAGGCTGGGCCTAGTCAGGCTAGAGATGGTGGTATAGCGGAGGCTGGGCCTAGTCAGGCTAGAGATGGTGGTGTAGCGGAAGCTGGGCCTAGTTAGACTAGAGATGGTGGTGTAGCGGAGGCTGGGTCTAGTCAGGCTAGAGATGGTGGTGTAGCGGAGGCTGGGCCTAGTCAGGCTATGGATGGTGGTGTAGCTGAGACTGGGTCTAGTCATGCCAGGGATGGTGGTGTAGCTGATACTGGGTCTAGTCAGGCTAGTGATGGTGGGGTAATGGAGGCTGGGTCTAGTCAGGCTAGTGATGGTGGTGTAGCGGAGGCTGGGTCTAGTCAGGCTAGTGATTTGTAAGTCGCTCTGGATAAGAGCGTCTGCTAAATGACTTAAATGTAAATGTAAATGATGGTGGTGTAGTAGAGGCTGGGTCTAGTCAGGCTAGTGATGGTGGGACAGCTGAGGATGGGTCTAGTCAGGCTAGAGATGGTGGTATAGCGGAGGATGGGTCTAGTCAGGCTAGAGAAGGTGGTGTAGATGAGGCTGGGTCTAGTCAGGCTAGTGATGGTGGGAGAGCTGAGACTGGGTCTAGTCAGGCTAGTGATGGTGGGACAGCTGAGGATGGGTCTAGTCAGGCTAGAGAAGGTGGTGTAGATGAGGCTGGGTCTAGTCAGGCTAGTGATGGTGGGAGAGCTGAGACTGGGTCTAGTCAGGCTAGTGATGGTGGGAGAGCTGAGACTGGGTCTAGTCAGGCTAGTGATGGTGGGAGAGCTGAGACTGGGTCTAGTCATGTTATGGAGGGTGGTGTAGATGAGGCTGGGTCTAGTCATGCTTTGGAGGGTGGTGTAGATGAGGCTGGGTCTAGTCAGGTTATGCTCGTGGATGAGGAGAGTATAGTGAGGAAGTGTAAGAGACTAGGGGGGAGGAGAGTATAGTGAGGAAGTGTAAGAGACTAGGGGGAGGAGAGTATAGTGAGGAAGTGTAAGAGACTAGGGGGAGGAGAGTATAGTGAGGAAGTGTAAGAGACTAGGGGAGGAGGAGAGTATAGTGAGGAAGTGTAAGAGACTAGGGGGGGAGGAGAGTATAGTGAGGAAGTGTAAGAGACTAGGGGGAGGAGAGTATAGTGAGGAAGTGTAAGAGACTAGGGGGAGGAGAGTATAGTGAGGAAGTGTAAGAGACTAGGGGGAGGAGAGTATAGTGAGGAAGTGTAAGAGACTAGGGGGAGGAGAGTATAGTGAGGAAGTGTAAGAGACTAGGGGGAGGAGAGTATAGTGGGGAAGTGTAAGAGACTAGGGGGAGGCGAGTATAGTGAGGAAGTGTAAGAGACTAGGGGGAGGAGAGTATAGTGAGGAAGTGTAAGAGACTAGGGGGAGGAGAGTATAGTGAGGAAGTGTAAGAGACTAGGGGGAGGAGAGTGTAGTGGGGAAGTGTAAGAGACTAGGGGGAGGAGAGTATAGTGAGGAAGTGTAAGAGACTAGGGGGAGGAGAGTATAGTGAGGAAGTGTAAGAGACTAGGGGGAGGAGAGTATAGTGAGGAAGTGTAAGAGACTAGGGGGAGGAGAGTATAGTGGGGAAGTGTAAGAGACTAGGGGGAGGAGAGTATAGTGAGGAAGTGTAAGAGACTAGGGGGAGGAGAGTATAGTGAGAAAGTGTAAGAGACTAGGGGGAGGAGAGTATAGTGAGGAAGTGTAAGAGACTAGGGGGAGGAGAGTATAGTGAGGAGGTGTAAGAGACTAGGGGGGAGGAGAGTATAGTGAGGAAGTGTAAGAGACTAGGGGGGAGGAGAGTATAGTGGGGAAGTGTAAGAGACTAGGGGGGAGGAGAGTATAGTGAGGAAGTGTAAGAGACTAGGGGGGAGGAGAGTATAGTGAGGAAGTGTAAGAGACTAGGGGGAGGAGAGTATAGTGAGGAAGTGTAAGAGACTAGGGGGGAGGAGAGTATATCAAATCAAATCAAATCAAATCAAATCAAATCAAATTTTATTTGTCACATACACATGGTTAGCAGATGTTAATGCGAGTGTAGCGAAATGCTTGTGCTTCTAGTTCCGACAATGCAGTGATAACCAACAAGTAATCTAACTAACAATTCCAAAACTACTGTCTTATACACAGTGTAAGAGGATAAGGAACATGTACATAAGGATATATGAATGAGTGATGGTACAGAGCAGCATACAGTAGATGGTATCGAGTACAGTATATACATATGAGATGAATGTGTAGACAAAGTAAACAAAGTGGCATAGTTAAAGTGGCTAGTGATACATGTGTTACATAAGGATGCAGTCGATGATGTAGAGTACAGTATATACATATGCATATGAGATGAATAATGTAGGGTAAGTAACATTATATAAGGTAGCATTGTTTAAAGTGGCTAGTGATATATTTACATCATTTCCCATCAATTCCCATTATTAAAATGGCTGGAGTTGGGTCCGTGTCAATGGCAGTGTATTGGCAGCAGCCACTCAGTGTTAGTGGTGGCTGTTTAACAGTCTGATGGCCTTGAGATAGAAGCTGTTTTTCAGTCTCTCGGTCCCAGCTTTGATGCACCTGTACTGACCTCGCCTTCTGGATGATAGCGGGGTGAACAGGCAGTGGTTCAGGTGGTTGATGTCCTTGATGATCTTTATGGCCTTCCTGTAACAACGGGTGGTGTAGGTGTCCTGGAGGGCAGGTAGTTTGCCCCCGGTGATGCGTTGTGCAGTCCTCACTACCCTCTGGAGAGCCTTACGGTTGAGGGCGGAGCAGTTGCCGTACCAGGCGGTGATACAGCCCGCCAGGATGCTCTCGATTGTGCATCTGTAGAAGTTTGTGAGTGCTTTTGGTGACAAGCCGAATTTCTTCAGCCTCCTGAGGTTGAATAGGCGCTGCTGCGCCTTCTTCACGATGCTGTCAGTGTGAGTGGACCAATTCAGTTTGTCTGTGATGTGTATGCCGAGGAACTTAAAACTAGCTACCCTCTCCACTACTGTTCCATCGATGTGGATAGGGGGTGTTCCCTCTGCTGTTTCCTGAAGTCCACAATCATCTCCTTAGTTTTGTTGACGTTGAGTGTGAGGTTATTTTCCTGACACCACACTCCGAGGGCCCTCACCTCCTCCCTGTAGGCCGTCTCGTCGTTGTTGGTAATCAAGCCTACCACTGTTGTGTCGTCCGCAAACTTGATGATTGAGTTGGAGGCGTGCGTGGCCACGCAGTCGTGGGTGAACAGGGAGTACAGGAGAGGGCTCAGAACGCACCCTTGTGGGGCCCCGTGTTGAGGATCAGCGGGGAGGAGATGTTGTTGCCTACCCTCACCACCTGGGGGCGGCCCGTCAGGAAGTCCAGTACCCAGTTGCACAGGGCGGGGTCGAGACCCAGGGTCTCGAGCTTGATGACGAGCTTGGAGGGTACTATGGTGTTGAATGCCGAGCTGTAGTCGATGAACAGCATTCTCACATAGGTATTCCTCTTGTCCAGGTGGGTTAGGGCAGTGTGCAGTGTGGTTGAGATTGCATCGTCTGTGGACCTATTTGGGCGGTAAGCAAATTGGAGTGGGTCTAGGGTGTCAGGTAGGGTGGAGGTGATATGGTCCTTGACTAGTCTCTCAAAGCACTTCATGATGACGGAAGTGAGTGCTACGGGGCGGTAGTCGTTTAGCTCAGTTACCTTAGCTTTCTTGGGAACAGGAACAATGGTGGCCCTCTTGAAGCATGTGGGAACAGCAGACTGGTATAGGGATTGATTGAATATGTCCGTAACCACACCGGTCAGCTGGTCTGCGCATGCTCTGAGGGCGCGGCTGGGGATGCCGTCTGGGCCTGCAGCCTTGCGAGGGTTAACACGTTTAAATGTCTTACTCACCTCGGCTGCAGTGAAGGAGAGACCGCATATTTCCGTTGCAGGCCGTGTCAGTGGCACTGTATTGTCCTCAAAGCGGGCAAAAAAGTTATTTAGTCTGCCTGGGAGCAAGACATCCTGGTTCGTGACTGGGCTGGATTTCATCTTGTAGTCCATGATTGACTGTAGACCCTGCCACATGCCTCTTATGTCTGAGCCATTGAATTGAGATTCCACTTTGTCTCTGTACTGACGCTTAGCTTGTTTAATAGCATTACGGAGGGAATAGCTGCACTGTTTGTATTCAGTCATGTTGCCAGACACCTTGCCCTGATTAAAAGCAGTGGTTCGCGCTTTCAGTTTCACGCGAATGCTGCAATCAATCCACGGTTTCTGGTTAGGGAATGTTTTTATCGTTGCTATGGGAATGACATCTTCGACGCACGTTCTAATGAACTCGCACACCGAATCAGCGTATTCGTCAATATTCCCATCTGACGCAATACGAAACATGTCCCAGTCCACGTGATGGAAGCAGTCTTGGAGTGTAGAGTCAGCTTGGTCGGACCAGCGTTGGACAGACCTCAGCGTGGGAGCCTCTTGTTTTAATTTCTGCCTGTAGGCAGGGATCAGCAATATGGAGTCGTGGTCAGCTTTTCCGAAAGGGGGGCGGGGCAGGGCCTTATATGCGTCGCGGAAGTTAGAGTAACAATGATCCAAGGTTTTACCACCCCTGGTTGCGCAATCGATATGCTGATAAAATTTAGGAGTCTTGTTTTCAGATTGGCTTTGTTAAAATCCCCAGCTACAATGAATGCAGCCTCCGGATAAATGTTTTCCAGTTTGCAAAGAGTTAAATAAAGTTCGTTCAGAGCCATCGATGTGTCTGCTTGGGGGGGATATATACGGCTGTGATTATAATCGAAGAGAATTCTCTTGGAAGATAATGCGGTCTACATTTGATTGTGAGGAATTCTAAATCAGGTGAACAGAAGGATTTGAGTTCCTGTATGTTTCCTTCATCACACCATGTCCCGTTAGTCATGAGGCATACGCCCGCCACTCTTCTTACCAGAGAGATGTTTGTTTCTGTCGGCGCGATGCGTGGAGAAACCCGTTGGCTGCACCGCCCTGGATAGCGTTTTCCCAGTGAGCCATGTCTCCGTAAAGCAAAGAACGTTGCAGTCTCTGATGTCCCTCTGGAATGCCACCCTTGCTCGGATTTCATCAACCTTGTTGTCGAGAGACTGGACATTGGCAAGAAGAATACTGGGAAGTGGTGCGCGATGTGCCCTTTTTCGGAGTCTGACCAGAACACCGCCGCGTTTCCCTCTTTTTCGGAGTCGTTTCCTTGGGTCGCTGCATGTGATCCATTCCGTTGTCCTGTTTGTAAGGCAGAACACAGGATCCGCGTCGCGGAAAACATATTCTTGGTCGTACTGATGGTGAGTTGACGCTGATCTTATATTCAGTAGTTCTTCTCGACTGTATGTAATGAAACCTAAGATGACCTGGGGTACTAATGTAAGAAATGACACGTAAAAAAACAAAAAACTGCATAGTTTCCTAGGAACGCGAAGCGAGGCGGCCATCTCAGTCGGTGAGGAAGTGTAAGAGACTAGGGGGGAGGAGAGTATAGTGAGGAAGTGTAAGAGACTAGGGGGGGAGGAGAGTATAGTGAGGAAGTGTAAGAGACTAGGGGGGGAGGAGAGTATAGTGAGGAAGTGTAAGAGACTAGGGGGGAGGGGGAGAGTATAGTGAGGAAGTGTAAGAGACTAGGGGGAGGAGAGTATAGTGAGGAAGTGTAAGAGACTAGGGGGAGGAGAGTATAGTGAGGAAGTGTAAGAGACTAGGGGGAGGAGAGTATAGTGAGGAAGTGTAAGAGACTAGGGGGAGGAGAGTATAGTGAGGAAGTGTAAGAGACTAGGGGGGGGGGAGGAGAGTATAGTGAGGAAGTGTAAGAGACTAGGGGGAGGAGAGTATAGTGAGGAAGTGTAAGAGACTAGGGGGAGGAGAGTATAGTGAGGAAGTGTAAGAGACTAGGGGGAGGAGAGTAAGTGTAAGAGAGACTAAGAGACTAGGGGGAGGAGAGTATAGTGAGGAAGTGTAAGAGACTAGGGGGAGGAGAGTATAGTGAGGAAGTAAGAGACTAGGGGGAGAGACTAGAGGGGAGGAGAGTATAGTGAGGAAGTGTAAGAGACTAGGGGGAGGAGAGTATAGTGAGGAAGTGTAAGAGACTAGAGGGGTAAGAGAGGGGAGGAGAGTATAGTGAGGAAGTGTAAGAGACTAGGGGGAGGAGAGTATAGTGAGGAAGTAGTAAGAGACTAGGGGGAGGAGAGTATAGTAGGGGGAGGAAGTGTGAGGAAGTGTAAGAGACTAGGGGGAGGAGAGTATAGTGAGGAAGTGTAAGAGACTAGGGGGAGGAGAGTATAGTGAGGAAGTGTAAGAGACTAGGGGGGGGGAGGAAGTGTAAGAGACTAGTGAGGAAGTGTAAGAGACTAGGGGGAGGAGAGTATAGTGAGGAAGTGTAAGAGACTAGGGGGAGGAGAGTATAGTGAGGAAGTGTAAGAGACTAGGGGGAGGAGAGTATAGTGAGGAAGTGTAAGAGACTAGGGGGGGAGTGAGAGTAAGAGTATAGTGAGGAAGTGTAAGAGACTAGGGGGGGGAGAGTGAGGAAGTGTAAGAGATAGTGAGGAAGTGTAAGAGACTAGGGGGAGGAGAGTATAGTGAGGAAGTGTAAGAGACTAGGGGGAGGAGAGTATAGTGAGGAAGTGTAAGAGAAGAGACTAGGAGGAAGTGTAAGAGACTAGGGGAGGAGAGTATAGTGAGGAAGTGTAAGAGACTAGGGGGAGGAGAGTATAGTGAGGAAGTGTAAGAGACTAGGGGGGAGGGGGAGTAAGAGAGAGTATAGTGAGGAAGTGTAAGAGACTAGGGGGAGGAGAGTATAGTGAGGAAGTGTAAGAGACTAGGGGAGAGAGAGTATAGGGTGTAAGAGACTAGGGGAGGAGGAGAGTATAGTGAGGAAGTGTAGACTAGGGGGAGACTAGTGAGGGGAGGAGAGTATAGTGAGGAAGTGTAAGAGACTAGGGGGAGGAGAGTATAGTGAGGAAGTGTAAGAGACTAGTATAGGGGGAGGAGAGTATAGTGAGGAAGTGTAAGAGAGTGAGGAAGTGTAAGAGGGGGGAGGAGAGTATAGTGAGGAAGTGTAAGAGACTAGGGGGAGAGGAGAGTATAGTGAGGAAGTGTAAGAGACTAGGGGGAAGAGACTAGTGGGAGTGTAAGAGACTAGGGGAGGAGAGTATAGTGAGGAAGTGTAAGAGACTAGGGGAGGAGAGTATAGTGAGGAAGTGTAAGAGACTAGGGGGAGGAGAGTATAGTGAGGAAGTGTAAGAGACTAGGGGGAGGAGAGTATAGTGAGGAAGTGTAAGAGACTAGGGGGGAGGAGAGTATAGTGAGGAAGTGTAAGAGACTAGGGGGGGAGTATAGTGAGGAGTGTAAGAGACTAGGGGGAGTGAGTGAAGTGTAAGAGACTAGGGGGAGGAGAGTATAGTGAGGAAGTGTAAGAGACTAGGGGAGGAGAGTATAGTGAGGAAGTGTAAGAGACTAGTGGGGAGTGAGAGACTAGGGGGAGGAGAGTATAGTGAGGAAGTGTAAGAGACTAGGGG
Source organism: Oncorhynchus gorbuscha (assembly GCF_021184085.1). NCBI lineage: Eukaryota > Metazoa > Chordata > Actinopteri > Salmoniformes > Salmonidae > Oncorhynchus > Oncorhynchus gorbuscha. The sequence continues at coordinate 14,612,981 of NC_060182.1, forward strand.
GAGGAGAGTATAGTGAGGAAGTGTAAGAGACTAGGGGGAGGAGAGTATAGTGAGGAAGTGTAAGAGACTAGGGGGAGGAGAGTATAGTGAGGAAGTGTAAGAGACTAGGGGGAGGAGAGTATAGTGAGGAAGTGTAAGAGACTAGGGGAGGAGAGTATAGTGAGGAAGTGTAAGAGACTAGGGGGAGGAGAGTATAGTGAGGAAGTGTAAGAGACTAGGGGGAGGAGAGTATAGTGAGGAAGTGTAAGAGACTAGGGGGAGGAGAGTATAGTGAGGAAGTGTAAGAGACTAGGGGGAGGAGAGTATAGACTAGGGGGAGGAAGTATAGTAAGAGACTAGGGGGGAGGAGAGTATAGTGAGGAAGTGTAAGAGACTAGGGGGAGGAGAGTATAGTGAGGAAGTGTAAGAGACTAGGGGGGAGGAGTGAGAGTAAGAGACTAGGGGGAGGAGAGTATAGTGAGGAAGTGTAAGAGACTAGGGGGAGGAGAGTATAGTGAGGAAGTGTAAGAGACTAGGGGGAGGAGAGTATAGTGAGGAAGTGTAAGAGACTAGGGGGAGGGGAGTGAGGAAGTGTAAGAGACTAGGGGGAGGAGAGTATAGTGAGGAAGTGTAAGAGACTAGGGGGGGGAGGAGAGTATAGTGAGGAAGTGTAAGAGACTAGGGGGAGGAGAGTATAGTGAGGAAGTGTAAGAGACTAGGGGGGGGAGGAGAGAGACTAGGGAGGAAGTGTAAGAGACTAGGGGGAGGAGAGTATAGTGAGGAAGTGTAAGAGACTAGGGGGGAGGGGGAGAGTATAGTGAGGAAGTGTAAGAGACTAGGGGAGGAGAGTATAGTGAGGAAGTGTAAGAGACTAGGGGGGGGGAGGAGAGTATAGTGAGGAAGTGTAAGAGACTAGGGGGAGGAGAGTATAGTGAGGAAGTGTAAGAGACTAGGGGGGGGAGTGAGGAAGTGTAAGAGACTAGGGGGAGTGAGGAAGTGTAAGAGACTAGGGGGAGGAGAGTATAGTGAGGAAGTGTAAGAGACTAGGGGAGGAGGAGTGAGGAGTGTAAGAGACTAGGGGGAGGAGAGTATAGTGAGGAAGTGTAAGAGACTAGGGGAGGAGAGTATAGAGGAAGTGTAAGAGACTAGGGGGGGAGGAGAGTATAGTGAGGAAGTGTAAGAGACTAGGGGGAGGAGGTATAGTGAGGAAGTGTAAGAGACTAGGGGGAGGAGTGAGGAAGTGTAAGAGACTAAGAGGGGAGGAGAGTATAGTGAGGAAGTGTAAGAGACTAGGGGGAGGAGAGTGAGGAAGTGTAAGAGACTGAGGTATAGTGTAAGAGACTGAGGAAGTGTAAGAGACTAGGGGGAGGAGAGTATAGTGAGGAAGTGTAAGAGACTAGGGGGAGGAGAGTATAGTGAGGAAGTGTAAGAGACTAGGGGGAGGAGAGTATAGTGAGGAAGTGTAAGAGACTAGGGGGAGGAGAGTATAGTGAGGAAGTGTAAGAGACTAGGGGAGGAGAGTATAGTGAGGAAGTGTAAGAGACTAGGGGGGGAGGAGAGTATAGTGAGGAAGTGTAAGAGACTAGGGGGAGGAGAGTATAGTGAGGAAGTGTAAGAGACTAAGAGGGGGAGGAGAGTATAGTGAGGAAGTGTAAGAGACTAGGGGGGAGGAGAGTATAGTGAGGAAGTGTAAGAGACTAGGGGGAGGAGAGTATAGTGAGGAAGTGTAAGAGACTAGGGGGAGGAGGAAGTGAGGAAGTGTAAGAGACTAGGGGAGGAGAGTATAGTGAGGAAGTGTAAGAGACTAGGGGGAGGAGAGAGTATAGTGAGGAAGTGTAAGAGACTAGTATAGTGAGGAGTGTAAGAGTAGGGGGAGGAGAGTATAGTGAGGAATAAGAGACTAGGGGGAGGAAGTGTGAGGAAGTGTAAGAGACTAGGGGGAGGGGAGTGAGGAAGTGTAAGAGACTAGTAGAGGAAGTGTAAGAGACTAGGGGGAGGAGAGTATAGTGAGGAAGTGTAAGAGACTAGGGGGAGGAGAGTATAGTGAGGAAGTGTAAGAGACTAGGGGGAGGAGAGTATAGTGAGGAAGTGTAAGAGACTAGTATAGGAGGAAGTGAGAGTATAGTGAGGAAGTGTAAGAGACTAGGGGGAGTGAGGAAGTGTAAGAGACTAGTGAGTGAGGAAGTGTAAGAGACTAGGGGGAGGAGAGTATAGTGAGGAAGTGTAAGAGACTAGTGTAAGAGGGGGAGGAGAGTATAGTGAGGAAGTGTAAGAGACTGAGGAAGTGTAAGGACTAGGGGGAGGAGAGTATAGTGAGGAAGTGTAAGAGACTAGGGGGGAGGAAGTGAGGAAGTGTAAGAGACTAGGGGGAGGAGCGGTGAGGAAGTGTAAGAGACTAGGGGGGAGGAGAGTATAGTGAGGAAGGTCAAAGGCACCATGGAAGGGGTTGTGGTCAAAGGCACCATGGAACCTTAGCCTGGTGCTGGGGGGGGGGGGCTGACCAGAGAGGAAGGGCAGGTGTTCAGGGTGGGAGATAGAGATGAGGAGGAAAGTGAGTCTGAGGAAGAGGATGAGGAGTTATTTTGACTCCTCTTCAATGGGCCGGGAGCTGACAGCCAGTCAAGCAGAGGGGTCTCAGTACACGTTGAGAGAACTGACAAGGTTCCTGAATGAGACCAAGGGGGAAAAAGTTCATCTTGAGGCTTTTTTTCTGATCCTATAAAGTTTGTAAGATCAGTACAACATGCTATGAAGAATGAGGGGCATAGTGTCCTCTCACCCAGAAAACATTTTAGGTTGAGGAAGTGGGTCACAACAGTGCGTAAAGGTTTACCTTCAGACACTGTTGAGATGTATATTTTCTTTCTGACACTGGTGCTTTTTGAGCTTTGCTATTGGTCTCTTTCTCTGCTGGCTTTTCTCCCACTTCTTATGGAGACTCGTCGTGTAGGCTCGCTCAATATAAATGGTGCCAGAGATGTGGGAAAGAGGAGTGTGTTGCATGATTATGTAAAACAAAAAAAGTACAGGTGTTGTTTCTGCAGGAGACTCATAGTGATGTGGTGAATGAAGTTGATTGGGGGCTCTGGTGGAAAGGGGCAAGTGTGTTGAGCCATGGGACAAATGTTAGTGCAGGAGTGACAGTCCTTTTTGCACCGGGTCTGTCTGTGTGTTGATCCATGGGACTGATCTTAGTGCAGGAGAGACAGTCCTTTTTGCACCGGGTCTGTCTGTGTGTTGATCCATGGGACTGATCTTAGTGCAGGAGAGACAGTCCTTTTTGCACCGGGTCTGTCTGTGTGTTGAGCCATGAGACAGATCTTAGTGCAGGAGAGACAGTCCTTTTTGCACCGGGTCTGTCTGTGTGTTGATCCATGGGACTGATCTTAGTGCAGGAGAGACAGTCCTTTTTGCACCGGGTCTGTCTGTGTGTTGATCCATGGGACTGATCTTAGTGCAGGAGAGACAGTCCTTTTTGCACCGGATCTGTCTGTGTGTTGATCCATGGGACTGATCTTAGTGCAGGAGAGACAGTCCTTTTTGCACCGGGTCTGTCTGTGTGTTGAGCCATGAGACAGATCTTAGTGCAGGAGAGACAGTCCTTTTTGCACCGGGTCTGTCTGTGTGTTGATCCATGGGACTGATCTTAGTGCAGGAGAGACAGTCCTTTTTGCACCGGGTCTGTCTGTAAAAATGTGCTCCTCAAAAGAGGTGTGTAGGGGTAGTTTGCTTGTTGTTAAAGCAGAAATTAACAACATGTGTTTTGTCTTTATAAATGTGTATGTGCCTAACACAGGGAGAGAAATAGGGGTTCTATTTGGGAGTCTTAGACAGGAACTCTCACAAGTAGCGCCTGAGGAGACGCTGGTGATCGGAGGTGACTGGAACTGTACAATGGATTTTTACAAAAGACAGAAATGGGGAAGAGCCTCATTCAGTGTCAGTGGGAGTGTTAAGGGACATCTTTAATCAGTTTGACCTAGTGGATGTTTGGAGAACTAAACATCCAAACACAAGACAGTATACGTGGGTGAAGGTTTTTGGGGCTAGGGTGAGTGCAGCTCGACTTGATCGTTTTTACATGTCCAGGAATCAGAGCAATAGGCTGCTGGGTGCTACCATTCTCCCAGTGGGGTTTTCGGATCACCACATAACCATGGCTCGGCTGTCTATTTCACCAGGGCCCCGGCAGGCATCTTATTGGAAGTTCAATGTAAAGCTCTTACAAGATGCCACTTTTTGCTCAGGTTTCCAGACTTTTTGGGAAAGATGGGGGCAGCGAAGAGAGGAGTATGAGTCTCTGAGTCAGTGGTGGGATGTGGGGAAAGTGCAAATTCGGCTTTTCTGTCAACAGTACACAGCTCTCTCATCCTCAGAGGCTAGGAGAGTATTGGGGGAACTAGAGCAGTGTATTAGTGAGATGGAGGTAGAGATGGTGGGGCAAGGCAATGTAGGCCTCCAGGCTAACTTAGCCGAATTACGTAGGGACCTGGGCAGTTTTTTCCAGGTTAAAGCAAAGGGAGCACTTGTAAGAGCTAGGTTCTCCATGCTCAAGGAGATGGATGCTCCCAGCTCCTTCTTCTTTGGTTTGGAAAGACAGAGCAGTGAAACCAAGGGTATGCATTGTCTACGGCTGTCTGATGGGCGGGTGACCTCTGTGGTGGGGGAGATGCGGGAGCGGACTGTGGAGTTTTATACTGAATTGTATAGGGCAGAAATGTGTGATCCTATGTGTGCTCAGGTCTTGTTTGCAGGACTCCCTAAGCTCTCTCGGGCACAGAGGGATGAAATGGACATTCCTCTGTTGTCACATGAACTGGCAGAGGCAGTAACCCAGGTGTCCCCCGGTCGTGCACCCGGGGTCGATGTACTTCCAGTGGAATTTTACATAAAATTCTGGGGAACAATTGGACAGGATTTCTTTTGCGTGTTGCGTGAATGCGTCGGGGTAGGAGAGTTGCCGATGAGCTGCCGTCGGGCGGCTCTGACTCTCCTGCCCAAAAAAGGGGACTTGTGTGAACTTAAGAACTGGAGGCCTGTGGCATTACTCTGTGCGGACTACAAGATTTTTGCCAAGGTCCTCTCTAACAGACTGAAGTCCCATCTGGACTCTATAATACACAAGGACCAGACATATTGCGTACCGGGACGCTCAATCACGGACAACTTGTTCTTGATTAGGGACATGTTGGACTTGTCGAGAGGTTCTAATGTGAACTTTGGACTGGTCTCTTTAGATCAAGAGAAGGCTTTCGATAGAGTGGATCATGAATATCTGTTTAATGTGATGTCTGTGTTTGGGTTTGAGAAGAGTTTTGTGACCTGTGTGAAGCTGTTGTATGCTGGGGCGTCATGTATGGTTAAGGTGGGAGGGGGGCTCAGTAGGCCAGTCTGGGTGAGACTGGGCATTAGACAAGGATGCCCTCTATCTGGGCAGCTGTACACACTAGCCATTGAGCCTTTTTTAGGACTGCTACGCAGGAGACTGCGGGGAGTGTGCTGGACAGGCATGGATGTGGTGACAGGAATAGCAGTCTCAGCATATGCAGATGATGTTTCTGTGATGGTCAGGGATGGGCAAGATATGCAGGAACTAGAGACCAGTCTGAAGGTGTACGAGGGAGCTTCATCAGCTAAGGTAAACTGGGGAAAGAGCAAAGCTCTGTTATGTGGGGCATGGGGGGATAGGGCTCCTCCTCTGCTTCCAGGGGGTTTGCAGTGGGGTTGTGAAGGGCTTAAAGTGTTGGGGGTGTACCTCGGCTCGGAGAGGTGGGTCAGCAAGAACTGGGAGGGGCTGTCACAGGCAGTGGTGTCAAGACTGGCCAGGTGGAGGTGGCTCCTGTCCCAAGTGTCATATAGAGGGAGGGTGCTGATAATCAACAACCTGGTGGCATCTTCCTTGTGGCATAAACTGGCTGTCCTCAACCCCCCCGCCGGTCTGCTTGCAGACCTGCAACTCAAGCTGGTGGACTTCTTTTGGTCGGGACATCACTGGTTGAAGGCAGCAGTTTTGTACATGACCGTCCACGAAGGAGGACAGGGCCTGGTGGAACTGGAGAGCAGGATGACTGCTTTCCGACTAAAGGCGGTGCAGAGACTGCTGTACTACACTGATGTTGGCTGGAGGGAAGAGCACCGCAGAGTTTTACTCAGTGGGTGTGGGAGGCAGTGGGTGTGGGAGGAGCCTATCTTCCACAACCCAGCCATCCCTTTGAGATCGGTTCAGTCGGCCACCCTGCAGAGGCAACTGATGGCAGGGGGTTTACAAAGGCTGGGTGACCTGAGACTGCTGGGAGAGGAGGGGTGGAAAACCCCGGAGGTCTTGGCGCAACAAACAGGAATAACGTCTCTTAGGCTGCTGGAGAGATTCCTGGAGGAGGTCCAGGAGGCACTGTCTGAGCCGGTAAGGGGGGGTGTTTGAGAGGCCAAAGAGAGAGGGGCCACCAATGTTCCCGCCACTGCAGGTGACGGCAGAGACTGGAGACTGGCAAGGGGGTCTGGAGGACTTGTTAGATTTTAACACTCCGAGCCTGGGGGAGTTTGAGGGGGTGGGAGGTAAAGCCCTCTACAACCTCTGCGTTAAGGTTAGGAGCATTAGAAGCCTAACAGGAGTGAAGGCACATCAGTGGCAGGGGGTATGTGGGGCGGAGAGTATGGTGGGTTTTAGATGGAGGGCGCTCTACAAACCCCCAGTACCAAAGAGGTCAGGGGACCTCCAGTGGAGGGTTCTTCATGGAGCCCTGGCCACTAACAGCTGGTTGGCACGGGTTGATCCGGGAATTGGGCAGGGGTGTCCTTTCTGTCAAATGAAAGAAACTGTAATTCATGTGTTTTCTGTGTGCACCAGGTTAATGCCATTAATGTCTCTGTTGGAATGTCTGTGTGACAGGTTGGGGGTGGTTTTTGCTGTTGGGATGTTTATAATGGGATACAGGTATTCGAGTAAGGAGAAAGAAAAATGTGTTTTGTTGAATTTTCTGTTTGCTCAGGCAAAGTCAGCTATTTGGCTAACATGGAGGAACAGGGTCAAAGGTGGGGGGATAACAGACCCTTTACTACTGTTTAATGGGATGGTCTCTGCACGCCTTAGGGTTGAGTTTGAGTTCTATAAAATTATCAAATGTGTGGAGATGTTTGAGGAGATATGGTGTGTTGGGGGGGCTGTCTGTATTGCTGGGGAAGATGTTTTGGATATACGGTTGTAGGAGAGGGTTTTTGTGTATGGTGATTTGTATCATGTGGTAGATGGAAAGGTGAGTATGGTACAGTTATGCAGTACAGGATATCATTTTATTTTATTTTTTTATTTTAGGAGTGGGGGGTGAGTTTTAAATTAATTGAGAATGTTTCAATAAAGAAAGACCAAAAGTCACAAAGTCTCTCTCTCTCTCTCTCTCTCTCTCTCTCTCTCTCTCTCTCTCTCTCTCTCTCTCTCTCTCTCTCTCTCTCTCTCTCTCTCCCTGTCTTCTCGTTTCACCCAGATGTAATTAATCTCTAGACCTTCTGTCACTCTGATTTAACCCACTTTCTCTCTCTCTCTCATTTTTTCTCTCCCTCCCTCTCACATATTTCTCTCTGGTTGCTGGCTAAGCTGATATGACATTCACTCCATCTGCCAAGCGCTGTACAAGGATGTGCCTTCCTTGTCTGGACATCAGTCAGATGAAACATTAGCATAATCACTGATTATTAAACAGCTAATTACGTTAGAGGATGATCTTAAATAAAAAGACTAAGAGTTGTGATGAAGACACACACAGACACACGTATGCTTAGTGGGGTACATCAGGTAGCTCTCAGGGAAATGCTCTGTCCACACAAAGTGCAGTGAAGAAATGTACTGAAACTTCTTCTGGCATATAAGCATTGTTTGAACGCATTTATTGCATGTGTTGAACTTTTGTACATGTTAGTTTGAAGGTTTTAAACATCTATGTTGGTTATGTAGATATTAAACATCTATGTTGGTTATGTAGATATTAAACATCTCTGTTGGTCATGTAGATATTAAACATCTATGTTGGTCATGTAGATATTAAACATCTCTGTTGGTCATGTAGATATTAAACATCTATGTTGGTTATGTAGATATTAAACATCTATGTTGGTCATGTAGATATTAAACATCTATGTTGGTTATGTAGATATTAAACATCTATGTTGGTTATGTAGATATTAAACATCTATGTTGGTCATGTAGATATTAAACATCTATATTGGTTATGTAGATATTAAACATCTCTGTTGGTCATGTAGATATTAAACATCTATGTTGGTTATGTAGATATTAAACATCTATGTTGATCATGTAGATATTAAACATCTATATTGGTTATGTAGATATTAAACATCTATGTTGGTTATGTAGATATTAAACATCTATGTTGGTTATGTAGATATTAAACATCTATGTTGGTCATGTAGATATTAAACATACCCTGTTGGTTATGTAGATATTAAACATCTATGTTGGTCATGTAGATATTAAACATCTATGTTGGTTATGTAGATATTAAACATCTATGTTGGTTATGTAGATATTAAACATCTCTGTTGGTCATGTAGATATTAAACGTACCCTGTTGGTCATGTAGATATTAAACGTACCCTGTTGGTTATGTAGATATTAAACATCTATGTTGGTTATGTAGATATTAAACATCTCTGTTGGTCATGTAGATATTAAACATCTATGTTGGTTATGTAGATATTAAACATCTCTGTTGGTCATGTAGATATTAAACGTACCCTGTTGGTTATGTAGATATTAAACATCTATGTTGGTCATGTAGATATTAAACATCTATGTTGGTTATGTAGATATTAAACATACCCTGATGGTTATGTAGATATTAAACATCTATGTTGGTCATGTAGATATTAAACATCTATGTTGGTTATGTAGATATTAAACGTACCCTGTTGGTTATGTAGATATTAAACATCTATGTTGGTTATGTAGATATTAAACGTACCCTGTTGGTTATGTAGATATTAAACATCTATGTTGGTCATGTAGATATTAAACATCTATGTTGGTTATGTAGATATTAAACATCTATGTTGGTCATGTAGATATTAAACATCGTAGAATGTATGCACACATGACTGTAAGTCGCTTTGGATAAAAGCGTCTGCTAAATGGCATATATTATTATATTATTATTATTATATTATTATATTATTATTATATATATTATCTATGTTGATCATGTAGATATTAAACGTACCCTGTTGGTCATGTAGATATTAAACATCTATGTTGGTCATGTAGATATTAAACATCTATGTTGGTCATGTAGATATTAAACATCTATGTTGGTCATGTAGATATTAAACATCTATGTTGGTCATGTAGATATTAAACATCTATGTTGGTCATGTAGATATTAAACATCTATGTGGGTTATGTAGATATTAAACGTACCCTGTTGGTTATGTAGATATTAAACATCTCTGTTGATCATGTAGATATTAAACATCTCTGTTGGTTATGTAGATATTAAACATCTCTGTTGGTTATGTAGATATTAAACATCTCTGTTGGTCATGTAGATATTAAACATCTCTGTTGGTTATGTAGATATTAAACATCTCTGTTGGTTATGTAGATATTAAACATCTCTGTTGGTCATGTAGATATTAAACATCTCTGTTGGTTATGTAGATATTAAACATCTCTGTTGGTTATGTAGATATTAAACATCTCTGTTGGTCATGTAGATATTAAACATCTCTGTTGGTTATGTAGATATTAAACGTACCTTTGTTGTACATGTTGGTGGGCACCTGCACCACACTGAGGCTGAGGTTGACAGAGAGGTTGTTGAAGTGGTCGTTGGGTTGCAGAAGGAAGTCTCCTCCCAGCTCCATACTGTTACCTTCCTCATCCACCTCATTAATCAACACTGCGTTGAAATACTCATACTGGAGAATGAGAGAGAGAGAGAGAGAGAGAGAGAGAGAGAGAGAGAGAGAGAGAGAGAGAGAGAGAGAGAGAGAGAGAGAGAGAGAGAGAGAGAGAGAGAGAGAGAGAGAGAGAGAGAGAGAGAGAGAGAGAGAGAGAGAGAGAGAGAGAGAGAGAGAGAGAGAGAGAGAGAGAGAGAGAGAGAGAGAGAGAGAGAGAGAGAGAGAGGGGAGAGAGAGAGAGAGAGAGAGAGAGAGAGAGAGAGAGAGAGAGAGAGAGAGAGAGAGAGAGAGAGAGAGAGAGAGAGAGAGAGAGAGAGAGAGAGAGAGGGAGGGAGGGAGGGAGGGAGGGAGGGAGGGGGAGGGGGAGGGAGGGAGGGGGAGGGAGGGAGGGAGGGAGGGAGGGAGATTATTAAATTTTTCTTTAGTTTTCATTATAATCTATAACCATGTATTATCTTAATTGTTAACATTGTTAGTGCAGTTGTTGTTATTGTTGTTGTTGTTTAAATCATTATTGCCATTTGTCAGGTTATTGAATCAATGGCACTAGATAGTCCTGTATAGAGGGCCTGCTCTGCTGCACTAGATAGTCCTGTATAGAGGGCCTGTTCTGCTGCACTAGATAGTACTGTATAGAGGGCCTGTTCTGCTGCACTAGATAGTCCTGTACAGAGGGCCTGTTCTGCTGCACTAGATAGTCCTGTACAGAGGGCCTGTTCTGCTGCACTAGATAGTCCTGTACAGAGGGTCTGTTCTGCTGCACTAGATAGTCCTGTACAGAGGGCCTGCAGGCTGTATTCTCAGCACTGCGCATACTGGGGAGTCTATTAATAAATCATGGAGCAGTTTAAATATAGCTCCAGCACTCCTAACATCCATCCCCACATCCCAATGGGCTGAGACAAGGCTGAAACACCACTCCACACAGTGGCAGTGCAGGCCCCGCAGAGCTATCACTAAGCACACACACACACACACGCACGCACACACACACACACGCACCGCACGCACGCACACACACACACCGCACGCACGCACACACACACACACACACCGCACGCACGCACACACACACACACGCACCGCACGCACGCACGCACACACACATACACGCACCGCACGCACACACACGCACACACACGCACACACACGCACACACACACACACACACGCACGCACGCACACACACACACACGCACCGCACGCACCCACACACACACACACGCACCGCACGCACACACACACACACACACACACACACGCACACACACACACACACACGCACACGCACGCACACACACGCACCGCACGCACGCACACACACACACACACGCACCGCACGCACACACACGCACTGCACGCACACACACACACACACACGGACACACACACACGCACGGACACACACACACACGCACGCACACACACACACACACACACACACACACACACACACACACACACACACACACACACACACACACACACACACACACACACACACACACACACACACACACACACACACACACACACACACACACACGCACCGCACGCACACACACACACACACACACGCACACACGCACGCACGCACGCACACAGGCTTTCACAGGCCTCAAATAGTACTCCTCACAATAACACACAAGCCACTGCAATCACCAGTCACTTGCTCAGTGGTGAGGCCACGTAGATGTTTATACGTGATGACTATAAACCTATAAACAGAGATGGAGTGTGAACAGAGCAACTGAAGTGTTCTTTCATTACTTTGAAGGACTATGTTACAAAGCAATATGCAGCATCTGTCTACACCTTGCTTACAACTTGTCTACACAGCTGGCAGAGTACAGCAGACACAACCTCACCAAATAAGACCATACCTTTGTACCACAACCCCGTCCCCCACCACCATACCTCACTCACCGTGAATCCCCCCTCCTCCTCCCCATCAGACTGAGACAGACAGACAGACAGACAGACAGACAGACAGACAGACAGACAGACAGACAGACAGACAGACAGACAGACAGACAGACAGACAGACAGACAGACAGACAGACAGACAGACAGACAGACAGACAGACAGACAGACAGACAGACAGACAGACAGACAGACAGACAGACAGACAGACAGACAGACAGACAGACAGACAGACAGACAGACAGACAGACAGACAGACAGACAGACAGACAGACCCAGTGTGATAAAACCACCCATTAGTCCTCTGGATTAACGCAGCCTGTATCAGGCTAATTCATCAACTGTGATTAGTTTTATTGGCCCGTTATCAGGAGCACACTGCCTGCACAAGGTGAAATAAGGAGCGCCCCAGTACACCTCCCCCTCTCACTACAACCCTCTCTCCCTCCTTCCCTCACTCCCCCTCTCCCTCCAACCCTCTCTCCCTCCATCACTCCCTCCCTTTCTCTCCCTCCAACCCTCTCTCCCTCCATCACTCCCTCCTTCTCTCTCTACCTCCATCACTCCCTCTATCACTCCTCCCCTCTCTCCCTCCTTCTCTCCCTACCTCCATCACTCCCTCTATCACTCCTCCGCTCTCTCCCTCCTTCTCTCCCTACCTCCATCACTCCCTCTATCACTCCTCCCCTCTCTCCCTCCTTCCCTACCTACCTCCATCACTCCCTCTATTACTCCTCCGGATGATGAAAAATATAAACAAGATTTTTGCAACCCTCCCACCTCTCTCTCCCTCACTCTACCACAGCTGCTTTAGTTGAAGGTGGTAGAGAGGCGTGTAGATGTGGAGTAAAAGAGAAGCAGGAAGAGTTATGAGGGATAGGAGAGCCTGGATAAGAGGACAGAGACAGAGGAGAGCCTGGGTCAGAGGACAGAGACAGAGGAGAGCCTGGGTCAGAGGACAGAGACAGAGGAGAGCCTGGGTCAGAGGACAGAGACAGAGGAGAGCCTGGGTCAGAGGAAAGAGACAGAGGAGAGCCTGGGTCAGAGGACAGAGACAGAGGAGAGCCTGGATCAGAGGACAGAGACAGAGGAGAGCCTGGGTCAGAGGACAGAGACAGAGGAGAGCCTGGGTCAGAGGACAGAGACAGAGGAGAGCCTGGGTCAGAGGAAAGAGACAGAGGAGAGCCTGGGTCAGAGGACAGAGACAGAGGAGAGCCTGGGTCAGAGGACAGAGATAGAGGAGAGCCTGGGTCAGAGGACAGAGACAGAGGAGAGCCTGGGTCAGAGGACAGAGACGGAGGAGAGCCTGGTTCAGAGGACAGAGACAGAGGAGAGCCTGGGTCAGAGGACAGAGACAGAGGAGAGCCTGGGTCAGAGGACAGAGACAGAGGAGAGCCTGGGTCAGAGGACAGAGACAGAGGAGAGCCTGGTTCAGAGGACAGAGGAGAGCCTGGGTCAGAGGACAGAGACAGAGACAGAGGAGAGCCTGGGTCAGAGGACAGAGACAGAGGAGAGCCTGGTTCAGAGGACAGAGACAGAGGATAGCCTGGGTCAGAGGACAGAGACAGAGGAGAGCCTGGGTCAGAGGACAGACACAGAGGAGAGCCTGGGTCAGAGGACAGAGACAGAGGAGAGCCTGGGTCAGAGGACAGAGACAGAGGAGAGCCTGGTTCAGAGGACAGAGACACAGACAGAGGAGAGCCTGGTTGAGAGGACAGAGACAGAGAGCCTGGGTCAGAGGACAGAGACAGAGGATAGCCTGGATCAGAGGACATAGACAGAGGAGAGCCTGGGTCAGAGGACAGAGACAGAGGAGAGCCTGGGTCAGAGGACAGAGACAGAGGAGAGCCTGGTTCAGAGGACAGAGACAGAGACAGAGGAGAGCCTGGTTCAGAGGACAGAGACAGAGACAGAGGAGAGCCTGGGTCAGATGACAGAGACAGAGACAGAGGAGAGCCTGGTTCAGAGGACAGAGACAGAGACAGAGGAGAGCCTGGTTCAGAGGACAGAGACAGAGACAGAGGAGAGCCTGGTTCAGAGGACAGAGACAGAGACAGAGGAGAGCCTGGTTCAGAGGACAGAGACAGAGACAGAGGAGAGCCTGGTTCAGAGGACAGAGACAGAGACAGAGGAGAGCCTGGTTCAGAGGACAGAGACAGAGACAGAGGAGAGCCTGGTTCAGAGGACAGAGACAGAGACAGAGGAGAGCCTGGTTCAGAGGACAGAGACAGAGACAGAGAGCCTGGGTCAGAGGACAGAGACAGAGACAGAGAGCCTGGGTCAGAGGACAGAGACAGATTGGGTCAGCCCTGATATGGATACAGCCTCCAAGCTAGATATTGTTTTAGATAGCATCATGTAACATTTAGCCTGGTAATGTAGGACGGAGTGTGTGATTGAGATGATGTAATGTCACAGTATACATGGCAGAAGACAGAGAGAGCGTGAGGAACTGCAGCATTATAGACGAGCCATGTGAGCGCTGAGTGTATGATGCTGGTGTTTTACATTATAGGGCAGATGACATGGAGGGAGGTTGGTGTTTGTTCACTTTCAGAGGGAAGCCGTGACTTTGTTCTCTCAGCTGTTGTATTGGCTCTCGAGGGGTTTTTAATGGTAGAAACTGCCTTCCGTTTAACAACCATAGACATTAGTGAATTACAACACTTTTGTTTTCTAGGCTGTGGACTATTCAGCAAATGACCTCAGGAGGTGAGCTCTGACTCCCTCTGTCTCCATCCACCATGAAATGAGAGGAGTGGAGGGAGGGGAGGAGAAATATCAGTGAAAATGTGCTGATACGACAGTGCTTGAGAAACCAGTGTATAACAGCTGTGTCAACAGAGCCAGTGAAAACAGCATTGAAAACAGCGGGGATTGAAAGAGAGAGACAGAGAGAGGAAAGAGAGAGAGACAGAGAGAGAGAGAGAGAGAGAGAGAGAGAGAGAGAGAGAGAGAGAGAGAGAGAGAGAGAGAGAGAGAGGAGAACAGACAGAGAGAGAGAGAGAGAGAGAGAGAGAGAGAGAGAGAGAGAGAGAGAGAGAGAGAGAGAGAGAGAGAGAGAGAGAGAGAGAGAGAGAGAGAGAGAGAGAGAGAGAGAGAGAGGAGAACATTACATAGAGAGAGGGAGAGAGAGAGGAAAACATTAGAGAGAGAGAGGAGAACATTACATAGAGAGAGGAGAACATTACATAGTGAGAGGAGAACATTAGAGGGAGAGAGGAGAACATTACATAGAGAGAGGAGAACATTAGAGAGAGAGGAGAACATTACATAGTGAGAGGAGAACATTAGAGAGAGAGAGGAGAACATTACATAGAGAGAGGAGAACATTACATAGTGAGAGGAGAACATTAGAGGGAGAGAGGAGAACATTACATAGAGAGAGGGAGAGAGAGAGAGGAAAACATTAGAGAGAGAGAGGAGAACATTACATAGAGAGAGGAGAACATTACATAGTGAGAGGAGAACATTAGAGAGAGAGAGGATAACATTACATAGTGAGAGGAGAACATTAGAGAGAGAGAGGAGAACATTACATAGTGAGAGGAGAACATTAGAGAGAGAGAGGAGAACATTACATAGTGAGAGGAGAACATTAGAGAGAGAGAGGAGAACATTACATAGAGAGAGGAGAACATTACATAGTGAGAGGAGAACATTTGAGGGAGAGAGTAGAACATTACATAGAGAGAGGAGAACATTAGAGAGAGAGGAACACATTACATAGTGAGAGGAGAACATTACATAGAGAGAGGAGAACATTAGAGGGAGAGGAGAACATTACATAGTGAGAGGAGAACATTAGAGAGAGAGGAGAACATTACATAGAGAGAGGAGAACATTACATAGTGAGAGGAGAACATTACATAGAGAGAGGAGAACATTACATAGAGAGAGGAGAACATTACATCGTGAGAGGAGAACATTACATAGTGAGAGGAGAACATTACATAGTGAGAGGAGAACATTAGAGGGAGAGAGGAGAACATTACATAGAGAGAGGAGAACATTAGAGAGAGAGGAGAACATTACATAGAGAGAGGAGAACATTACATAGAGAGAGGAGAACATTACATAGAGAGAGGAGAACATTAGAGAGAGAGGAGAACATTAGAGGGAGAGGAGAACATTACATAGTGAGAGGAGAACATTAGAGAGAGAGGAGAACATTACATAGAGAGAGGAGAACATTACATAGAGAGAGGATAACATTAGAGAGAGAGGAGAACATTACATAGTGAGAGGAGAACATTAGAGAGAGAGGAGAACATTACATAGTGAGAGGAGAACATTAGAGAGAGAGGAGAACATTACATAGAGAGTGGAGAACATTACATAGAGAGAGGAGAACATTACATAGAGAGAGGAGAACATTACATAGAGAGAGGAGAACATTACATAGAGAGAGGAGAACATTAGAGAGAGAGGATAACATTACATAGTGAGAGGAGAACATTAGAGAGAGAGGAGAACATTACATAGTGAGAGGATAACATTACATAGAGAGAGGAGAACATTACATAGAGAGAGGAGAACATTACATAGAGAGAGGAGAACATTACATAGAGAGAGGAGAACATTACATAGAGAGAGGCGAACATTAGAGAGAGGAGAACATTACATAGTGAGAGGAGAACATTAGAGAGAGAGAGGAGAACATTACACAGAGAGAGGAGAACATTACATAGAGAGAGGATAACATTAGAGAGAGATGAGAACATTACATAGAGAGAGGAGAACATTACATAGAGAGAGGAGAACATTCGTAGAGAGAGGAGAACATTAGAGAGAGAGGAGAACATTACATAGAGAGAGGAGAACATTACAGAGAGGAGAACATTAGAGAGAGGAGAACATTACATAGTGAGAGGAGAACATTAGAGAGAGGAGAACATTACATAGTGAGAGGAGAACATTATAGAGAGAGAGAACATTACATAGAGAGTGGAGAACATTACATAGAGAGGAGAACATTACATAGAGAGAGGAGAACATTACATTAGAGAGAGAGAACAGAGAGAGAGACATAGAGAGAGAGAGAGAGAGAGAGACAGAGAGAGAGAGAGAGAGAGAGAGGAGAACATTAGAGAGAGAGAGGAGAACATTACATAGTGAGAGGAGAACATTAGAGAGAGAGAGGAGAACATGACATAGAGAAAGGAGAACATTACATAGTGAGAGGAGAACATTACATAGAGAGAGGAGAACATTACATAGTGAGAGGAGAACATTACATAGAGAGAGGGGAACATTACATAGTGAGAGGAGAACATTACATAGAGAGAGGAGAACATGACATAGAGAAAGGAGAACATTAGAGAGAGAGGAGAACATTACATAGAGAGAGGAGAACATGACATAGTGAGAGGAGAACATTACATAGAGAGAGGAGAACACTACATAGAGAGAGGAGAACATGACATAGAGAGAGGAGAACATTACATAGAGAGAGGAGAACATGACATAGAGAGAGGAGAACATGGCATTAGAGGAGAACATTACATGCAGAGAGGAGAACAGTTACAGAGAGGAAAACATTACATACCAACAAGAACATTACATAGAGAGAGGAAACATGACATAGAGAGAGGAAACATGACATAGAGAGAGAGAACATGACAAATGAGGAGAACATTACATGTCAATGGGAGAACATTACATAGAGAGAGGAGAACATTACATAGAGAGAGAAGAACATGACATAGAGAGAGGAATTAGACACATGGTCATCATATGGTAGATGTCAGTACACAAAACTTCAGAAGTTGTCAAGTACTGTGAACCACCTTTTTGAAATGAACAGGTCCATAAGTAGAATGCGGTCCAGGCATTAGCCTAATTTACATGCAGAGAGCTCCACTAGTTCAGAGAAAAACAACCAATACCAACAACCAATTCCTCCGACTAAAACTATAGAGAGAAATATCTACAGTAACTCAAATGTTCGCACATTCATGTCAATGGGATGTTTAGTCAAAACTCAGGTAATGCGCAGAGATGTTAAAGTAGGAGTTAGCCCAGAGCCACTTTTTCTTACATGCCACGAGAATACAGCAGAGCCAATCCTAACCCTGTCTCCGTGAGAATACAGCAGAGCCAATCCTAACCCTGTCTCCGTGAGAATACAGCAGAGCCAATCCTAACCCTGTCTCCGTGAGAATACAGCAGAGCCAATCCTAACCATGTCTCCGTGAGAATACAGCAGAGCCAATCCTAACCCTGTCTCTGTGAGAATACAGCAGAGCCAATCCTAACCCTGTCTCTGTGAGAATACAGCAGAGCCAATCCTAACCCTGTCTCCGTGAGAATACAGCAGAGCCAATCCTAACCTTGTCTCCGTGAGAATACAGCAGAGCCAATCCTAACCCTGTCTCTGTGAGAATACAGCAGAGCCAATCCTAACCCTGTCTCTGTGAGAATACAGCAGAGCCAATCCTAACCCTGTCTCCGTGAGAATACAGCAGAGCCAATCCTAACCTTGTCTCTGTGAGAATACAGCAGAGCCAATCCTAACCCTGTCTCTGTGAGAATACAGCAGAGCCAATCCTAACCCTGTCTCTGTGAGAATACAGCAGAGCCAATCCTAACCCTGTCTCCGTGAGAATACAGCAGAGCCATTCCAGACTCTGTATATTAAGGAAGTGAGCTGTGGTTAAAAAACAGCCAATCAGGAGGGAGGGCATCACACAGCGACTCGCCAGAGGTCGCACGGTGACCTTCAGTCGGCGGGAGGTTCTGGCACACGCCAGCGTAGCAGCCTGCTCTCGTTTACTCATGCTATCCATCTCTCTCTACCTACCTGTATTTATTTACATACTATATACATCTCTCTCTCTCTCTCTCTCTATACGTGTATTTATTTACATACTCTAGACATCTCTCTCTCTACCTGTATTTATTTACATACTCTATACATCTCTCTCTCTTTCTCTGCCTGTATTTATTTACATACTCTATACATCTCTCTCTCTACCTGTATTTATTTACATACTCTATACATCTCTCTCTCTTTCTCTACCTGTATTTATTTACATACTCTATACATCTCTCTCTCTTTCTCTGCCTGTATTTATTTACGTACTCTATACATCTCTCTCTCTTTCTCTGCCTGTATTTATTTACATACTCTAGACATCTCTCTCTGTGCCTTTATTTATTTACATACTCTAGACATCTCTCTCTCTCTAAATGTATTTATTTACATACTCTATACATCTCTCTCTCTCTCTACCTGTATTTATTTACATACTCTATACATCTCTCTCTCTCTACCTGTATTTATTTACATACTCTATACATCTCTCTCTCTCTCTATACCTGTATTTATTTACTTACTCTATACATCTCTCTCTCTCTACCTGTATTTATTTGCATACTCTATACATCTCTCTCTCTATACCTGTATTTATTTACGTACTCTATACATCTCTCTCTCTCTCTCTACCTGTATTTATTTACATACTCTATACATCTCTCTATACCTGTATTTATTTACATACTCTAAACATCTCTCTATACCTGTATTTATTTACATACTCTATACATCTCTCTCTACCTGTATTTATTTACATACTCTATACATCTCTCTGTGCCTGTACTTATTTACATACTCCATACATCTCTCTCTCTCTCTCTCTCTCTCTCTCTCTCTCTACCTGTATTTATTTACATACTCTAGACATCTCTCTCTCTCTACCTGTATTTATTTACATACTCTATACATCTCTCTCTCTTTCTCTGCCTGTATTTATTTACATACTCTATACATCTCTCTCTGTGCCTGTATTTATTTACATACTCTATACATCTCTCTCTCTCTTTCTCTGCCTGTATTTATTTACATACCCTATACATCTCTCTCTGTGCCTGTATTTATTTACATACTCTAGACATCTCTCTCTCTCTACCTGTATTTATTTACATACTCTATACATCTCTCTATACCTGTATTTATTTACATACTCTATACATCTCTCTCTCTATACCTGTATTTATTTACATACTCTATACATCTCTCTATACCTGTATTTATTTACATACTCTATACATCTCTCTCTCTCTCTCTACCTGTATTTATTTACATACTCTATACATATCTCTCTTTCTCTGCCTGTATTTATTTACATACTCTATACATCTCTCTCTCTTTATCTGCCTGTATTTATTTACATACTCTATACATCTCTCTCTACCTGCATTTATTTACATACACTATACAAATCTCTCTCTCTACCTGTATTTATTTACATACTCTATACATCTCTCTCTCTATACCTGTATTTATTTACATACTCTATACATCTCTCTCTCTATACCTGTATTTATTTACATAGTCTATACATCTCTCTCTATACCTGTATGTATTTACATACTCTAGACATCTCTCGCTATACCTGTATATATTTACATACTCTATACATCTCTCTCTCTCTATACCTGTATTTATTGACTTACTCTATACATCTCTCTCTCTCTATACCTGTATTTATTTACATACCCTATACATGTCTCTCTCTCTACCTGTATTTATTTACATACTCTATACATCTCTCTCTATACCTGTATTTATTTACATACTCTATACATCTCTCTCTATACGTGTATTTATTTACATACTCTATACATGTTTCTCTCTCTATACCTGTATTTATTTACATACTCTATACATCTCTCTCTCTACCTGTATTTATTTACATACTCTATACATCTCTCTCTCTATACCTGTATTTATTTACGTACTCTATACATCTCTCTCTCTATCTACCTGTATTTATTTACATACTCTATACATCTCTCTCTCTCTACCTGTATTTATTTACATACTCTATACATCTCTCTCTCTATACCTGTATTTATTTACATACTCTATACATCTCTCTCTCTCTCTCTACCTGTATTTATTTACATACTCTATACATCTCCCTATACCTGTATTTATTTACATACTCTATACATCTCTCTCTACCTGTATTTATTTACATACTCTCTACATCTCTCTCTCTATATACCTGTATTTATTTAAAAACTCTATAAATCTCTCTCTATACCTGTATTTATTTACATACTCTATACATCTCTCTCTATACCTGTATTTATTTACATACTCTATACATCTCTCTCTATACCTGTATTTAGTTACATACACTATACATATCTCTCTCTCTACCTGTATTTATTTACATACTCTATACATCTCTCTCTATACCTGTATTTATTTACATACTCTATACATCTCTCTCTCTCTCTACCTGTATTTATTTACATACTCTATACATCTCTCTCTATACCTGTATTTATTTACATACTCTATACATCTCTCTCTATACCTGTATTTATTTACATACTCTATACATCTCTCGCTATACCTGTATTTATTTACATACTCTATACATCTCTCTCTCTCTATACCTGTATTTATTTACATACTCTATACATCTCTCTCTCTACCTGTATTTATTTACATACTCTATACATCTCTCTCTCTCTACCTGTATTTATTTACATACTCTATAATTCTCTCTCTATACCTGTATTTATTTACATACTCTATACATCTCTCTCTATACGTGTATTTATTTACATACTCTATACATCTCTCTCTCTCTCTACCTGTATTTATTTACATACTCTATACATCTCTCTCTCTCTCTACCTGTATTTATTTACATACTCTATACATCTCTCTCTCTCTCTACCTGTATTTATTTACATACTCTATACATCTCTCTCTCTCTCTATACCTGTATTTATTTACTTACTCTATACATCTCTCTCTCTCTACCTGTATTTATTTACATACTCTATACATCTCTCTCTCTATACCTGTATTTATTTACATACTCTATACATCTCTCTCTCTCTCTATACCTGTATTTATTTACATACTCTATACATCTCTCTCTCTATACCTGTATTTATTTACATACTCTATACATCTCTCTCTCTATACCTGTATTTATTTACGTACTCTATATCTCTCTCTCTCTCTCTCTACATGTATTTATTTACATACTCTAGACATCTCTCTATACCTGTATTTATTTACATACTCTATACATCTCTCTCTACCTGTATTTATTTACATACTCTCTACATCTCTCTCTCTCTATATACCTGTATTTATTTAAATACTCGATAAATCTCTCTCTATACCTGTATTTATTTACATACTCTATACATCTCTCTGTATACCTGTATTCATTTACATACTCTATACATCTCTCTCTATACCTGTATTTATTTACATACTCTATACATCTCTCTCTGTGCCTGTATTTATTTACATACTCTATACATCTCTCTCTCTACCTGTATTTATTTACATACTCTATACATCTCTCTCTCTCTACCTGTATTTATTTACATACTCTATACATCTCTCTCTCTACCTGTATTTATTTACATACTCTATACATCTCTCTCTGTGCCTGTATTTATTTACATACTCTAGACATCTCTCTCTCTCTCTCTACCTGTATTTATTTACATACTCTATACATCTCTCTCTGTGCCTGTATTTATTTACATACTCCATACATCTCTCTCTCTCTCTCTCTCTCTCTCTCTCTCTCTCTACCTGTATTTATTTACATACTCTATACATCTCTCTCTCTCTCTACCTGTATTTATTTACATACTCTATACATCTCTCTCTACCTGTATTTATTTACATACTCTAGACATCTCTCTCTCTCTACCTGTATTTATTTACATACTCTATACATCTCTCTCTCTCTACCTGTATTTATTTACATACTCTATACATCTCTCTCTCTCTACCTGTATTTATTTACATACTCTATACATCTCTCTCTCTCTACCTGTATTTATTTACATACTCTATACATCTCTCTCTCTCTACCTGTATTTATTTACATACTCTATACATCTCTCTCTCTCTACCTGTATTTATTTACATACTCTAGACATCTCTCTCTCTCTCTATACCTGTATTTATTTACTTACTCTATACATCTCTCTCTCTCTATACCTGTATTTATTTACATACTCTATACATCTCTCTCTATACCTGTATTTATTTACATACTCTATACATCTCTCTCTCTCTATACCTGTATTTATTGACTTACTCTATACATCTCTCTCTCTCTATACCTGTATTTATTTACATACTCTATACATCTCTCTCTATACCTGTATTTATTTACATACTCGATACATCTCTCTCTCTCTATACCTGTATTTATTTACTTACTCTATACATCTCTCTCTCTCTCTACCTGTATTTATTTACATACTCTATACATCTCTCTCTCTATACCTGTATTTATTTACGTACTCTATACATCTCTCTCTCTCTCTACCTGTATTTATTTTACTATACACTCTATACCTGTATTTATACATACTCTAGACATCTCTCTATACCTGTATTTATTTACATACTCTATACATCTCTCTCTACCTGTATTTATTTACATACTCTCTACATCTCTCTCTCTCTATATACCTGTATTTATTTAAATACTCGATAAATCTCTCTCTATACCTGTATTTATTTACATACTCTATACATCTCTCTGTATACCTGTATTCATTTACATACTCTATACATCTCTCTCTATACCTGTATTTATTTACATACTCTATACATCTCTCTCTGTGCCTGTATTTATTTACATACTCTATACATCTCTCTCTCTACCTGTATTTATTTACATACTCTATACATCTATCTCTCTCTCTACCTGTATTTATTTACATACTATACATCTCTCTCTCTCTCTACCTGTATTTATTTACATACTCTATACATCTCTCTCTGTGCCTGTATTTATTTACATACTCTAGACATCTCTCTCTCTCTCTCTACCTGTATTTATTTACATACTCTATACATCTCTCTCTCTCTACCTGTATTTATTTACATACTCTATACATCTCTCTCTACCTATATTTATTTACATACTCTAGACATCTCTCTCTCTCTACCTGTATTTATTTACATACTCTATACATCTCTCTCTCTCTACCTGTATTTATTTACATACTCTATACATCTCTCTCTCTCTACCTGTATTTATTTACATACTCTATACATCTCTCTCTCTACCTGTATTTATTTACATACTCTATACTTCTCTCTCTCTCTACCTGTATTTATTTACATACTCTATACATCTCTCTCTCTCTACCTGTATTTATTTACATACTCTAGACATCTCTCTCTCTCTCTATACCTGTATTTATTTACTTACTCTATACATCTCTCTCTCTCTCTATACCTGTATTTATTTAGATACTCTAGACATCTCTCTCTATACCTGTATTTATTTACATACTCTATACATCTCTCTCTCTCTATACCTGTATTTATTTACTTACTCTATACATCTCTCTCTCTATACCTGTATTTATTTACATACTCTATACATCTCTCTCTATACGTGTATTTATTTACATACTCGATACATCTCTCTCTCTCTATACCTGTATTTATTTACTTACTCTATACATCTCTCTCTCTCTCTCTACCTGTATTTATTTACATACTCTATACATCTCTCTCTCTATAACTGTATTTATTTACGTACTCTATACATCTCTCTCTCTCTCTCTACCTGTATTTATTTACATACTCTATACATCTCTCTATACCTGTATTTATTTACATACTCTAGACATCTCTCTATACCTGTATTTATTTACATACTTTATACATCTCTCTCTACCTGTATTTATTTACATACTCTCTACATCTCTCTCTCTATATACCTGTATTTATTTAAATACTCTATAAATCTCTCTCTATACCTGTATTTATTTACATACTCTATACATCTCTCTCTATACCTGTATTTATTTACATACTCTATACATCTCTCTCTATACCTGTATTTATTTACATACTCTATACATCTCTCTCTGTGCCTGTATTTATTTACATACTCTATACATCTCTCTCTCTACCTGTATTTATTTACATACTCTATACATCTCTCTCTACCTATATTTATTTACATACTCTAGACATCTCTCTCTCTCTACCTGTATTTATTTACATACTCTATACATCTCTCTCTACCTGTATTTATTTACATACTCTATACATCTCTCTCTCTCTACCTGTATTTATTTACATACTCTATAGATCTCTCTCTCTACATGTATTTATTTACATACTCTATACATCTCTCTCTGTGCCTGTATTTATTTACATACTCTATACATCTCTCTCTCTCTACCTGTATTTATTTACATACTCTAGACATCTCTCTCTCTCTCTATACCTGTATTTATTTACTTACTCTATACATCTCTCTCTCTCTCTCTATACCTGTATTTATTTAGATACTCTAGACATCTCTCTCTATACCTGTATTTATTTACATACTCTATACATCTCTCTCTCTCTATACCTGTATTTATTGACTTACTCTATACATCTCTCTCTCTCTATACCTGTATTTATTTACATACTCTATACATCTCTCTCTATACGTGTATTTATTTACATACTCGATACATCTCTCTCTCTCTATACCTGTATTTATTTACTTACTCTATACATCTCTCTCTCTACCTGTATTTATTTACATACTCTATACATCTCTCTCTCTATAACTGTATTTATTTACGTACTCTATACATCTCTCTCTCTCTCTCTACCTGTATTTATTTACATACTCTATACATCTCTCTATACCTGTATTTATTTACATACTCTAGACATCTCTCTATACCTGTATTTATTTACATACTTTATACATCTCTCTCTACCTGTATTTATTTACATACTCTCTACATCTCTCTCTATATACCTGTATTTATTTACATACTCTATAAATCTCTCTCTATACCTGTATTTATTTACATACTCTATACATCTCTCTCTATACCTGTATTTATTTACATACTCTATACATCTCTCTCTATACCTGTATTTATTTACATACTCTATACATCTCTCTCTGTGCCTGTATTTATTTACATACTCTATATCTCTCTCTACCTGTATTTATTTACATACTCTATACATCTATCTCTACCTGTATTTATTTACATACTCTAGACATCTCTCTCTCTACCTGTATTTATTTACATACTATACATCTCTCTCTACCTATATTTATTTACATACTCTAGACATCTCTCTCTCTCTACCTGTATTTATTTACATACTCTATACATCTCTCTCTATACCTGTATTTATTTACATACTCTATACATCTCTCTCTCTATACCTGTATTTATTTACATACTCTATACATCTCTCTCTCTCTACCTGTATTTATTTACATACTCTAGACATCTCTCTCTCTCTATACCTGTATTTATTTACTTACTCTATACATCTCTCTCTATACCTGTATTTATTTAGATACTCTAGACATCTCTCTCTATACCTGTATTTATTTACATACTCTATACATCTCTCTCTCTCTCTATACCTGTATTTATTTACATACTCTATACATCTCTCTCTATACCTGTATTTATTTACATACTCTATACATCTCTCTCTATACCTGTATTCATTTACATACTCTATACATCTCTCTCTATACCTGTATTTATTTACATACTCTATACATCTCTCTCTGTGCCTGTATTTATTTACATACTCTATACATCTCTCTCTCTACCTGTATTTATTTACATACTCTATACATCTCTCTCTCTCTCTACCTGTATTTATTTACATACTATACATCTCTCTCTCTCTCTACCTGTATTTATTTACATACTCTATACATCTCTCTCTGTGCCTGTATTTATTTACATACTCTAGACATCTCTCTCTCTCTCTCTACCTGTATTTATTTACATACTCTATACATCTCTCTCTCTCTATACCTGTATTTATTTACATACTCTATACATCTCTCTCTCTGTACCTGTATTTATTTACATACTCTATACATCTCTCTCTCTACCTGTATTTATTTACATACTCTATACACATCTCTCTCTGTGCCTGTATTTATTTAAATACTCCATACATCTCTCTATACCTGTATTTATTTACATACTCTATACATCTCTCTCTCTCTCTACCTGTATTTATTTACATACTCTATACATCTCTCTATACCTGTATTTATTTACATACTTTATACATCTCTCTCTACCTGTATTTATTTACATACTCTATACATCTCTCTCTACCTGTATTTATTTACATACTCTATACATCTCTCTCTACCTGTATTTATTTACATACTCTATACATCTCTCTCTCTACCTGTATTTATTTACATACTCTATACTTCTCTCTCTCTACCTGTATTTATTTACATACTCTATACATCTATCTCTCTCTCTACCTGTATTTATTTACATACTATACATCTCTCTCTCTCTACCTGTATTTATTTACATACTCTATACATCTCTCTCTACCTGTATTTATTTACATACTCTATACATCTCTCTCTCTACCTGTATTTATTTACATACTCTATACTTCTCTCTCTGTACCTGTATTTATTTACATACTCTATACATACCTGTATTTATTTACATCTCTACATCTCTCTCTCTACCTGTATTTATTTACATACTCTATACTTCTCTCTCTGTGCCTGTATTTATTTACATACTCCATACATCTCTCTCTCTCTCTCTCTCTCTACCTGTATTTATTTACATACTCTATACATCTCTCTCTCTACCTGTATTTATTTACATACTCTATACATCTCTCTCTGTGCCTGTATTTATTTACATACTCTAGACATCTCTCTCTCTTCCTGTATTTATTTACATACTCTATACATCTCTCTCTGTGCCTGTATTTATTTACATACTCTATACATCTCTCTCTCTCTACCTGTATTTATTTACATACTCTATACATCTCTCTCTGTGCCTGTATTTATTTACATACTCTATACATCTCTCTCTCTCTACCTGTATTTATTTACATACTCTATACATCTCTCTATACCTGTATTTATTTTACTATACTCTGTATTTATTTACATACTCTATACTCTCTCTCTCTCTACCTGTATTTATTTACATACTCTATACATCTCTCTCTCTCTACCTGTATTTATTTACATACTCTATACATCTCTCTCTCTCTGTATTTATTTACATACCTATATTTCTTACATACCTGTATTTATTTACATACTCTATACATCTCTCTCTCTCTACCTGTATTTATTTACATACTCTAGACATCTCTCTCTCTCTATACCTGTATTTATTTACTTACTCTATACATCTCTCTCTCTTTATACCTGTATTTATTTAGATACTCTAGACATCTCTCTCTATACCTGTATTTATTTACATACTCTATACATCTCTCTCTCTCTATATACCTGTATTTATTTAAATACTCGATAAATCTCTCTCTATACCTGTATTTATTTACATACTCTATACATCTCTCTGTATACCTGTATTCATTTACATACTCTATACATCTCTCTCTATACCTGTATTTATTTACATACTCTATACATCTCTCTCTGTGCCTGTATTTATTTACATACTCTATACATCTCTCTCTCTACCTGTATTTATTTACATACTCTATACATCTATCTCTCTCTCTACCTGTATTTATTTACATACTCTATACATCTCTCTCTCTACCTGTATTTATTTACATACTCTATACATCTCTCTCTCTCTACCTGTATTTATTTACATACTCTATACATCTCTCTCTCTCTCTCTACCTGTATTTATTTACATACTCTATACATCTCTCTCTCTCTACCTGTATTTATTTACATACTCTATACATCTCTCTCTGTACCTGTATTTATTTACATACTCTATACATCTCTCTCTCTACCTGTATTTATTTACATACTCTATACATCTCTCTCTCTATACCTGTATTTATTTAAATACTCATACATCTCTCTCTACCTGTATTTATTTACATACTCTATACATCTCTCTCTCTCTCTACCTGTATTTATTTACATACTCTATACATCTCTCTCTATACCTGTATTTATTTACATACTCTATACATCTCTCTCTACCTGTATTTATTTACATACTCTATACATCTCTCTCTCTACCTGTATTTATTTACATACTCTATACATCTCTCTCTATACCTGTATTTATTTACATACTCTATACATCTCTCTCTCTACCTGTATTTATTTACATACTCTATACATCTCTCTCTCTACCTGTATTTATTTACATACTCTATACATCTCTCTCTATACCTGTATTTATTTACATACTCTATACATCTCTCTCTATACCTGTATTTATTTACATACTCTATACATCTCTCTCTGCCTGTATTTATTTACATACTCTATACATCTCTCTCTATACCTGTATTTATTTACATACTCTATCTCTCTCTGTGCCTGTATTTATTTACATACTCTATACATCTCTCTCTCTACCTGTATTTATTTACATACTCTATACATCTCTCTCTCTACCTGTATTTATTTACATACTCTATACATCTCTCTCTCTATACCTGTATTTATTTACATACTCTATACATCTCTCTCTCTCTCTCTACCTGTATTTATTTACATACTCTATACATCTCTCTCTCTACCTGTATTTATTTACATACTCTATACATCTCTCTCTGTGCCTGTATTTATTTAAATACTCCATACATCTCTCTCTACCTGTATTTATTTACATACTCTATACATCTCTCTCTGTACCTGTATTTATTTACATACTCTATACATCTCTCTCTCTCTCTACCTGTATTTATTTACATACTCTACATACTGTATTTATTTACATCTCTCTCTCTACCTGTATTTATTTACATACTCTATACATCTCTCTCTACCTGTATTTATTTACATACTCTATACATCTCTCTCTCTCTACCTGTATTTATTTACATACTCTATACATCTCTCTCTCTCTACCTGTATTTATTTACATACTCTATACATCTCTCTCTCTCTATACCTGTATTTATTTACATACTCTATACATCTCTCTCTCTATACCTGTATTTATTTACATACTCTATACATCTCTCTCTCTCTCTACCTGTATTTATTTACATACTCTATACATCTCTCTCTCTCTACCTGTATTTATTTACATACTCTAGACATCTCTCTCTCTCTCTATACCTGTATTTATTTACTTACTCTATACATCTCTCTATACCTGTATTTATTTACATACTCTATACATCTCTCTCTATACCTGTATTTATTTACATACTCTATACATCTCTCTCTCTCTATATACCTGTATTTATTTAAATACTCGATAAATCTCTCTCTATACCTGTATTTATTTACATACTCTATACATCTCTCTCTATACCTGTATTCATTTACATACTCTATACATCTCTCTCTATACCTGTATTTATTTACATACTCTATACATCTCTCTCTGTGCCTGTATTTATTTACATACTCTATACATCTCTCTCTCTACCTGTATTTATTTACATACTCTATACATCTGTCTCTCTCTCTACCTGTATTTATTTACATACTATACATCTCTCTCTCTCTCTACCTGTATTTATTTACATACTCTATACATCTCTCTCTGTGCCTGTATTTATTTACATACTCTAGACATCTCTCTCTCTCTCTACCTGTATTTATTTACATACTCTATACATCTCTCTCTACCTGTATTTATTTACATACTCTATACATCTCTCTCTATACCTGTATTTATTTACATACTCTATACATCTCTCTCCTCTCTATACCTGTATTTATTTACATACTCTATACATCTCTCTCTATACCTGTATTTATTTACATACTCTATACATCTCTCTATACCTGTATTTATTTACATACTCTATACATCTCTCTCTCTACCTGTATTTATTTACATACTCTATACATCTCTCTCTCTATACCTGTATTTATTTACATACTCTATACATCTCTCTCTATACCTGTATTTATTTACATACTCTATACATCTCTCTCTACCTGTATTTATTTACATACTCTATACATCTCTCTCTACCTGTATTTATTTACATACTCTATACATCTCTCTCTCTACCTGTATTTATTTACATACTCTATACATCTCTCTCTATACCTGTATTTATTTACATACTCTATACATCTCTCTCTCTATACCTGTATTTATTTACATACTCTATACATCTCTCTCTATACCTGTATTTATTTACATACTCTATACATCTCTCTCTCTCTCTATACCTGTATTTATTTACGTACTCTATACATCTCTCTCTATACCTGTATTTATTTAGATACTCTAGACATCTCTCGCTATACCTGTATTTATTTACATACTCTATACATCTCTCTCTCTACCTGTATTTATTTACATACTCTATACTACCTGTATTTATTTACATACTCTATACATCTCTCTCTATACCTGTATTTATTTACATACTCTATATCTCTCTCTCTCTACCTGTATTTATTTACATACTCTATACTCTCTCTCTCTCTACCTGTATTTATTTACATACTTTACATCTCTCTCTCTCTACCTGTATTTATTTACATACTCTAGACATCTCTCTCTCTATACCTGTATTTATTTACTTACTCTATACATCTCTCTCTATACCTGTATTTATTTAGATACTCTAGACATCTCTCTCTATACCTGTATTTATTTACATACTCTATACATCTCTCTCTCTCTATACCTGTATTTATTGACTTACTCTATACATCTCTCTCTCTCTATACCTGTATTTATTTACATACTCTATACATCTCTCTCTATACGTGTATTTATTTACATACTCGATACATCTCTCTCTCTCTATACCTGTATTTATTTACTTACTCTATACATCTCTCTCTCTCTACCTGTATTTATTTACATACTCTATACATCTCTCTCTCTATAACTGTATTTATTTACGTACTCTATACATCTCTCTCTCTACCTGTATTTATTTACATACTCTATACATCTCTCTATACCTGTATTTATTTACATACTCTAGACATCTCTCTATACCTGTATTTATTTACATACTTTATACATCTCTCTCTACCTGTATTTATTTACATACTCTCTACATCTCTCTCTCTATATACCTGTATTTATTTAAATACTCTATAAATCTCTCTCTATACCTGTATTTATTTACATACTCTATACATCTCTCTCTATACCTGTATTTATTTACATACTCTATACATCTCTCTCTATACCTGTATTTATTTACATACTCTATACATCTCTCTCTGTGCCTGTATTTATTTACATACTCTATACATCTCTCTCTCTACCTGTATTTATTTACATACTCTATACATCTCTCTCTACCTATATTTATTTACATACTCTAGACATCTCTCTCTCTCTACCTGTATTTATTTACATACTCTATACATCTCTCTCTATACCTGTATTTATTTACATACTCTATACATCTCTCTCTCTATACCTGTATTTATTTACATACTCTATATACCTGTATTTATTTACATACTCTATACATCTCTCTCTATACCTGTATTTATTTACATACTCTAGACATCTCTCTCTCTCTACCTGTATTTATTTACATACTCTATACATCTCTCTCTATACCTGTATTTATTTACATACTCTATACATCTCTCTCTCTATACCTGTATTTATTTACATACTCTATACATCTCTCTCTATACCTGTATTTATTTACATACTCTATACATCTCTCTCTCTCTCTATACCTGTATTTATTTACATACTCTATACATCTCTCTCTCTCTATACCTGTATTTATTTACATACTCTATACATCTCTCTCTATACCTGTATTTATTTACATACTCTATACATCTCTCTCTCTCTATACCTGTATTTATTTACATACTCTATACATCTCTCTCTCTCTACCTGTATTTATTTACATACTCTATACATCTCTCTCTCTATACCTGTATTTATTTACATACTCTATACATCTCTCTCTCTCTACCTGTATTTATTTACATACTCTATACATCTCTCTATACCTCTATATTTATTTACATACTCTAGACATCTCTCTATACCTGTATTTATTTACATACTCTATACATCTCTCTCTACCTGTATTTATTTACATACTCTATACATCTCTCTCTCTATACCTGTATTTATTTACATACTCTATAAATCTCCTCTCTCTATACCTGTATTTATTTACATACTCTATACATCTCTCTCTATACCTGTATTTATTTACATACTCTATACATCTCTCTCTATACCTGTATTTATTTACATACTCTATACATCTCTCTCTGTGCCTGTATTTATTTACATACTCTATACATCTCTCTCTCTACCTGTATTTATTTACATACTCTATACATCTCTCTCTACCTGTATTTATTTACATACTCTATATCTCTCTCTCTCTACCTGTATTTATTTACATACTCTATACATCTCTCTCTCTACCTGTATTTATTTACATACTCTATACATCTCTCTCTCTACCTGTATTTATTTACATACTCTATACACCTGTATTTATTTACATACTCTATACATCTCTCTCTCTACCTGTATTTATTTACATACTCTATACATCTCTCTCTCTATACCTGTATTTATTTACATACTCTATACATCTCTCTCTCTATACCTGTATTTATTTACATACTCTAGACATCTCTCTCTATACCTGTATTTATTTACATACTCTATACATCTCTCTCTATACCTGTATTTATTTTACTCTATATCTCTCTCTCTCTCTATACCTGTATTTATTTACATACTCTATACATCTCTCGCTATACCTGTATTTATTTACATACTCTATACATCTCTCTCTCTCTATACCTGTATTTATTTACATACTCTATACATCTCTCTCTCTCTACCTGTATTTATTTACATACTCTATACATCTCTCTCTATACCTGTATTTATTTACATACTCTATACATCTCTCTCTCTCTCTACCTGTATTTATTTACATACTCTATACATCTCTCTATACCTGTATTTATTTACATACTCTAGACATCTCTCTATACCTGTATTTATTTACATACTTTATACATCTCTCTCTACCTGTATTTATTTACATACTCTATACATCTCTCTCTCTATATACCTGTATTTATTTAAATACTCTATAAATCTCTCTCTATACCTGTATTTATTTACATACTCTATACATCTCTCTCTATACCTGTATTTATTTACATACTCTATACATCTCTCTCTATACCTGTATTTATTTACATACTCTATACATCTCTCTCTGTGCCTGTATTTATTTACATACTCTATACATCTCTCTCTCTACCTGTATTTATTTACATACTCTATACATCTCTCTCTACCTGTATTTATTTACATACTCTATACATCTCTCTCTCTCTACCTGTATTTATTTACATACTCTATACATCTCTCTCTCTCTACCTGTATTTATTTACATACTCTATACATCTCTCTCTATACCTGTATTTATTTACATACTCTATACATCTCTCTCTCTATACCTGTATTTATTTACATACTCTATACATCTCTCTCTATACCTGTATTTATTTACATACTCTATACATCTCTCTCTCTCTACCTGTATTTATTTACATACTCTAGACACTCTGTACCTGTATTTATTTACATACTCTATACATCTCTCTCTCTATACCTGTATTTATTTACATACTCTATACATCTCTCTCTATACCTGTATTTATTTACATACTCTATACATCTCTCTATACCTGTATTTATTTACATACTCTATACATCTCTCTCTATACCTGTATTTATTTACATACTCTATACATCTCTCTCTATACCTGTATTTATTTACATACTCTATACATCTCTCTCTATACCTGTATTTATTTACATACTCTATACATCTCTCTCTATACCTGTATTTATTTACATACTCTATACATCTCTCTCTCTACCTGTATTTATTTACATACTCTATACATCTCTCTCTCTCTACCTGTATTTATTTTACTATACATTTACTACCTGTATTTATTTACATACTCTATACATCTCTCTCTATACCTGTATTTATTTACATACTCTATACATCTCTCTCTCTCTCTACCTGTATTTATTTACATACTCTATACATCTCTCTCTCTCTACCTGTATTTATTTACATACTCTATACATCTCTCTCTCTCTACCTGTATTTATTTACATACTCTATACATCTCTCTCTCTCTACCTGTATTTATTTACATACTCTATACATCTCTCTCTACCTGTATTTATTTACATACTCTATACATCTCTCTCTATACCTGTATTTATTTACATACTCTATACATCTCTCTCTCTCTCTACCTGTATTTATTTACATACTCTATACATCTCTCTCTCTACCTGTATTTATTTACATACTCTATACATCTCTCTCTCTACCTGTATTTATTTACATACTCTATACATCTCTCTCTCTACCTGTATTTATTTTACTCTATACATCTCTCTCTATACCTGTATTTATTTACATACTCTATACATCTCTCTCTATACCTGTATTTATTTACATACTCTATACATCTCTCTCTCTCTATATACCTGTATTTATTTAAATACTCGATAAATCTCTCTCTATACCTGTATTTATTTACATACTCTATACATCTCTCTCTATACCTGTATTTATTTACATACTCTATACATCTCTCTCTATACCTGTATTTATTTACATACTCTATACATCTCTCTGTGCCTGTATTTATTTACATACTCTATACATCTCTCTCTCTACCTGTATTTATTTACATACTCTATACATCTCTCTCTCTACCTGTATTTATTTACATACTCTATACATCTCTCTCTCTACCTGTATTTATTTACATACTCTATACATCTCTCTCTATACCTGTATTTATTTACATACTCTATACATCTCTCTCTCTCTACCTGTATTTATTTACATACTCTATACATCTCTCTCTCTATACCTGTATTTATTTACATACTCTATACATCTCTCTCTCTACCTGTATTTATTTACATACTCTATACATCTCTCTCTCTCTACCTGTATTTATTTACATACTCTATACATCTCTCTCTGTGCCTGTATTTATTTAAATACTCCATACATCTCTCTCTACCTGTATTTATTTACATACTCTATACATCTCTCTCTCTATACCTGTATTTATTTACATACTCTATACATACCTGTATTTATTTACATACTCTATACATCTCTCTCTACCTGTATTTATTTACATACTCTATACATCTCTCTCTATACCTGTATTTATTTACATACTCTATACATCTCTCTCTACCTGTATTTATTTACATACTCTATACATCTCTCTCTCTACCTGTATTTATTTACATACTCTATACATCTCTCTCTCTACCTGTATTTATTTACATACTATACTCTCTCTATCTTACCTGTATTTATTTACATACTCTATACATCTCTCTCTATACCTGTATTTATTTACATACTCTATACATCTCTCTCTATACCTGTATTTATTTACATACTCTATACATCTCTCTCTATACCTGTATTTATTTACATACTCTATACATCTCTCTCTGTACCTGTATTTATTTACATACTCTATACTCTCTCTCTCTATACCTGTATTTATTTACATACTCATATACATCTCTCTCTCTACCTGTATTTATTTACATACTCTATACATCTCTCTCTATACCTGTATTTATTTACATACTCTATACATCTCTCTCTCTCTACCTGTATTTATTTACATACTCTATACATCTCTCTCTCTACCTGTATTTATTTACATACTCTATACATCTCTCTCTCTCTACCTGTATTTATTTACATACTCTATACATCTCTCTCTCTCTGTATTTATTTCTCTCTACATCTCTTTCTCTCTACCTGTATTTATTTACATACTCTATACATCTCTCTCTATACCTGTATTTATTTACATACTCTATACTCTCTCTCTCTATACCTGTATTTATTTACATACTCTATACATCTCTCTCTCTCTACCTGTATTTATTTACATACTCTATACATCTCTCTCTGTACCTGTATTTATTTACATACTCTATACATCTCTCTCTCTCTCTACCTGTATTTATTTACATACTCTATACATCTCTCTCTCTACCTGTATTTATTTACATACTCTATACATCTCTCTCTCTACCTGTATTTATTTACATACTCTATACATCTCTCTCTATACCTGTATTTATTTACATACTCTATACATCTCTCTCTATACCTGTATTTATTTACATACTCTATACATCTCTCTCTCTCTCTACCTGTATTTATTTACATACTCTATACATCTCTCTCTACCTGTATTTATTTACATACTATACTGTATTTATTACCTGTATTTATTTACATACTCTACATCTCTCTCTACCTGTATTTATTTACATACTCTATACATCTCTCTCTCTCTACCTGTATTTATTTACATACTCTATACATCTCTCTCTCTCTACCTGTATTTATTTACATACTCTATACATCTCTCTCTACCTGTATTTATTTACATACTCTATACATCTCTCTCTACCTGTATTTATTTACATACTCTATACATCTCTCTATACCTGTATTTATTTACATACTCTATACATCTCTCTCTCTACCTGTATTTATTTACATACTCTATACATCTCTCTCTCTCTATACCTGTATTTATTTACATACTCTATACATCTCTCTCTCTATACCTGTATTTATTTACATACTCTATACATCTCTCTCTATACCTGTATTTATTTACATACTCTATACATCTCTCTCTCTCTATATACCTGTATTTATTTAAATACTCGATAAATCTCTCTCTATACCTGTATTTATTTACATACTCTATACATCTCTCTCTATACCTGTATTTATTTACATACTCTATACATCTCTCTCTATACCTGTATTTATTTACATACTCTATACATCTCTCTCTGTGCCTGTATTTATTTACATACTCTATACATCTCTCTCTCTACCTGTATTTATTTACATACTCTATACATCTCTCTCTCTCTACCTGTATTTATTTACATACTCTATACATCTCTCTCTCTCTCTACCTGTATTTATTTACATACTCTATACATCTCTCTCTGTGCCTGTATTTATTTACATACTCTAGACATCTCTCTCTCTCTCTATACCTGTATTTATTTACATACTCTATACATCTCTCTCTCTCTACCTGTATTTATTTACATACTCTATAATTCTCTCTCTATACCTGTATTTATTTACATACTCTATACATCTCTCTCTATACCTGTATTTATTTACATACTCTATACATCTCTCTATACCTGTATTTATTTACATACTCTATACATCTCTCTATACCTGTATTTATTTACATACTCTATACATCTCTCTCTCTCTCTATACCTGTATTTATTTACTTACTCTATACATCTCTCTCTCTCTCTCTACCTGTATTTATTTACATACTCTATACATCTCTCTCTCTCAATACCTGTATTTATTTACATACTCTATACATCTCTCTCTCTACCTGTATTTATTTACATACTCTATACATCTCTCTATACCTGTATTTATTTACATACTCTATACACTACCTGTATTTATTTACATACTCTATACATCTCTCTCTCTACCTGTATTTATTTACATACTCTATACATCTCTCTCTCTCTCTACCTGTATTTATTTACATACTATACATCTCTCTCTTTACCTGTATTTATTTACATACTCTATACATCTCTCTCTACCTGTATTTATTTACATACTCTATACATCTCTCTCTATACCTGTATTTATTTACATACTCTATACATCTCTCTCTACCTGTATTTATTTACATACTCTATACATCTCTCTCTCTCTGTACCTGTATTTATTTACATACTCTATACATCTCTCTCTCTACCTGTATTTATTTACATACTCTATACATCTCTCTCTCTACCTGTATTTATTTACATACTCTATACATCTCTCTCTCTCTATACCTGTATTTATTTACATACTCTATACATCTCTCTCTATACCTGTATTTATTTACATACTCTATACATCTCTCTCTCTCTCTACCTGTATTTATTTACATACTCTATACATCTCTCTCTCTCTATACCTGTATTTATTTACATACTCTATACATCTCTCTCTCTCTCTACCTGTATTTATTTACATACTCTATACATCTCTCTCTACCTGTATTTATTTACATACTCTATACATCTCTCTCTCTCTATATACCTGTATTTATTTACATACTCTATACATCTCTCTCTCTACCTGTATTTATTTACATACTCTATACATCTCTCTCTCTACCTGTATTTATTTACATACTCTATACATCTCTCTCTCTACCTGTATTTATTTACATACTCTATACATCTCTCTCTCTCTACCTGTATTTATTTACATACTCTATACATCTCTCTCTCTACCTGTATTTATTTACATACTCTATACATCTCTCTCTGTGCCTGTATTTATTTACATACTCCATACATCTCTCTCTCTCTCTACCTGTATTTATTTACATACTCTATACATCTCTCTCTACCTGTATTTATTTACATACTCTATACATCTCTCTCTACCTGTATTTATTTACATACTCTATACATCTCTCTCTCTACCTGTATTTATTTACATACTCTATACATCTCTCTCTCTACCTGTATTTATTTACATACTCTATACATCTCTCTCTCTACCTGTATTTATTTACATACTCTATACTCTCTCTACCTGTATTTATTTACATACTCTATACATCTCTCTCTCTACCTGTATTTATTTACATACTCTATACATCTCTCTCTACCTGTATTTATTTACATACTCTATACATCTCTCTCTCTACCTGTATTTATTTACATACTCTATACATCTCTCTCTCTCTACCTGTATTTATTTACATACTCTATACATCTCTCTATACCTGTATTTATTTTACTCTATATCTCTCTACCTGTATTTATTTACATACTCTAGACATCTCTCTCTCTCTATACCTGTATTTATTTACATACTTTATACATCTCTCTCTACCTGTATTTATTTACATACTCTCTACATCTCTCTCTATATACCTGTATTTATTTAAATACTCTATAAATCTCTCTCTATACCTGTATTTATTTACATACTCTATACATCTCTCTCTATACCTGTATTTATTTACATACTCTATACATCTCTCTCTATACCTGTATTTATTTACATACTCTATACATCTCTCTCTGTGCCTGTATTTATTTACATACTCTATACATCTCTCTCTCTACCTGTATTTATTTACATACTCTATACATCTCTCTACCTGTATTTATTTACATACTCTATACATCTCTCTCTCTCTCTCTACCTGTATTTATTTACATACCATACATCTCTCTCTCTACCTGTATTTATTTACATTCTCTATATCTCTCTCTGTGCCTGTATTTATTTACATACTCTATACATCTCTCTCTCTCTACCTGTATTTATTTACATACTGTATACATCTCTCTCTCTCTCTACCTGTATTTATTTACATACTCTATACATCTCTCTATACCTGTATTTATTTACATACTCTATACATCTCTCTTCTCTCTCTACCTGTATTTATTTACATACTCTATACATCTCTCTATACCTATATTTATTTACATACTCTAGACATCTCTCTATACCTGTATTTATTTACATACTTTATATCTCTCTCTACCTGTATTTATTTACATACTCTCTACATCTCTCTCTCTATATACCTGTATTTATTTAAATACTCTATACATCTCTCTCTATACCTGTATTTATTTACATACTCTATACATCTCTCTCTATACCTGTATTTATTTACATACTCTATACATCTCTCTCTACCTGTATTTATTTACATACTCTATATCTCTCTCTCTCTACCTGTATTTATTTACATACTCTATACATCTCTCTCTCTACCTGTATTTATTTACATACTCTATACATCTCTCTCTGTGCCTGTATTTATTTACATACTCTATACATCATCTCTCTCTCTCTCTACCTGTATTTATTTACATACTCTATACATCTCTCTCTCTCTCTACCTGTATTTATTTACATACTCTATACATCTCTCTCTGTGCCTGTATTTATTTACATACTCTAGACATCTCTCTCTTCCTGTATTTATTTACATACTCTATACATCTCTCTCT
Source organism: Oncorhynchus gorbuscha (assembly GCF_021184085.1). Classification (NCBI taxonomy): domain Eukaryota; kingdom Metazoa; phylum Chordata; class Actinopteri; order Salmoniformes; family Salmonidae; genus Oncorhynchus; species Oncorhynchus gorbuscha. Next base: position 14,653,863 of record NC_060182.1, read on the forward strand.
CTCTACCTGTATTTATTTACATACTCTATACATCTCTCTCTGTGCCTGTATTTATTTACATACTCTATACATCTCTCTCTCTCTCTCTCTCTCTACCTGTATTTATTTACATACTCTATACATCTCTCTCTCTATACCTGTATTTATTTACATACTCTATACATCTCTCTCTATACCTGTATTTATTTACATACTCTATACATCTCTCTCTCTCTCTATACCTGTATTTATTTACGTACTCTATACATCTCTCTCTATACCTGTATTTATTTAGATACTCTATACATCTCTCGCTATACCTGTATTTATTTACATACTCTATACATCTCTCTCTCTCTACCTGTATTTATTTACATACTCTATACATCTCTCTACCTGTATTTATTTACATACTATATACATCTCTCTCTCTACCTGTATTTATTTACATACTCTATACATCTCTCTCTGTACCTGTATTTATTTACATACTCTATACATCTCTCTCTCTCTAACTGTATTTATTTACATACTCTATACATCTCTCTCTCTATACCTGTATTTATTTACATACTCTATACATCTCTCTTTCTCTCTCTACCTGTATTTATTTACATACTCTATACATCTCTCTATACCTATATTTATTTACATACTTTATACATCTCTCTACCTGTATTTATTTATATACTCTCTATCTCTCTCTATATACCTGTATTTATTTACATACTCTATACATCTCTCTCTATACCTGTATTTATTTACATACTCTATACATCTCTCTATACCTGTATTTATTTACATACTCTATACATCTCTCTCTGTGCCTGTATTTATTTACATACTCTATACATCTCTCTCTCTACCTGTATTTATTTACATACTCTATACATCTCTCTCTCTTCCTGTATTTATTTACATACTCTATACATCTCTCTCTCTCTACCTGTATTTATTTACATACTCTATACATCTCTCTCTACCTGTATTTATTTACATACTCTATACTTCTCTCTCTGTGCCTGTATTTATTTATACTCCATACTCTCTCTCTCTCTCTCTACCTGTATTTATTTACATACTCTATACATCTCTCTCTCTCTCTACCTGTATTTATTTACATACTCTATACATCTCTCTCTGTGCCTGTATTTATTTACATACTCTAGACATCTCTCTCTCTCTCTCTTCCTGTATTTATTTACATACTCTATACATCTCTCTCTCTCTACCTGTATTTATTTACATACTCTATACATCTCTCTCTGTGCCTGTATTTATTTACATACTCCATACATCTCTCTCTCTCTCTCTCTCTCTCTCTCTCTACCTGTATTTATTTACATACTCTATACATCTCTCTCTTTACCTGTATTTATTTACATACTCTATACATCTCTCTCTGTGCCTGTATTTATTTACATACTCTATACATCTCTCTCTCTACCTGTATTTATTTACATACTCTATACATCTCTCTCTACCTGTATTTATTTACATACTCTATACATCTCTCTCTCTCTACCTGTATTTATTTACATACTCTATACATCTCTCTCTCTCTACCTGTATTTATTTACATACTCTATACATCTCTCTCTCTCTACCTGTATTTATTTACATACTATATACATCTCTCTCTCTACCTGTATTTATTTACATACTCTATACATCTCTCTCTCTACCTGTATTTATTTACATACTCTATACATCTCTCTCTACCTGTATTTATTTACATACTCTATACATCTCTCTCTCTACCTGTATTTATTTACATACTCTATACTTCTCTCTCTCTACCTGTATTTATTTACATACTCTATACATCTATCTCTCTCTCTACCTGTATTTATTTACATACTATACATCTCTCTCTCTCTACCTGTATTTATTTACATACTCTATACATCTCTCTCTACCTGTATTTATTTACATACTCTATACATCTCTCTCTCTACCTGTATTTATTTACATACTCTATACATCTCTCTCTGTGCCTGTATTTATTTACATACTCCATACATCTCTCTCTCTCTCTCTCTCTCTACCTGTATTTATTTACATACTCTATACATCTCTCTCTCTACCTGTATTTATTTACATACTCTATACATCTCTCTCTGTGCCTGTATTTATTTACATACTCTAGACATCTCTCTCTCTTCCTGTATTTATTTACATACTCTATACATCTCTCTCTGTGCCTGTATTTATTTACATACTCCATACATCTCTCTCTCTCTACCTGTATTTATTTACATACTCTATACATCTCTCTGTGCCTGTATTTATTTACATACTCTATACATCTCTCTCTCTCTCTACCTGTATTTATTTACATACTCTATACATCTCTCTCTACCTGTATTTATTTACATACTCTATACATCTCTCTCTCTCTACCTGTATTTATTTACATACTCTATACATCTCTCTCTCTCTACCTGTATTTATTTACATACTCTATACATCTCTCTCTACCTGTATTTATTTACATACTCTATATCTCTCTCTGTGCCTGTATTTATTTACATACTCCATACATCTCTCTCTCTCTACCTGTAGTTATTTACATACTCTATACATCTCTCTCTCTCTCTACCTGTATTTATTTACATACTCTATACATCTCTCTCTGTGCCTGTATTTATTTACATACTGCATACATCTCTCTCTCTCTCTCTACCTGTATTTATTTACATACTCTATACATCTCTCTCTACCTGTATTTATTTACATACTCTATACATCTCTCTCTCTACCTGTATTTATTTACATACTCTATACATCTCTCTCTCTCTACCTGTATTTATTTACATACTCTATACATCTCTCTCTCTACCTGTATTTATTTACATACTCTATACATCTCTCTCTCTCTACCTGTATTTATTTACATACTCTATACATCTCTCTCTCTACCTGTATTTATTTACATACTCTATACATCTCTCTCTCTCTACCTGTATTTATTTACATACTCTATACATCTCTCTCTCTGTACCTGTATTTATTTACTTACTCTATACATCTCTCTCTCTCTAACTGTATTGATTTACATAATCTATACATCTCTCTCTCTATACCTGTATTTATTTACATACTCTATACATCTTCTCTCTCTACCTGTATTTATTTACATACTCTATACATCTCTCTATACCTATATTTATTTACATATTCTAGACATCTCTCTATACCTGTATTTATTTACATACTTTATACATCTCTCTCTACCTGTATTTATTTATATACTCTCTACATCTCTCTCTCTATATACCTGTATTTATTTAAATACTCTATAAATCTCTCTCTATACCTGTATTTATTTACATACTCTATACATCTCTCTCTATACCTGTATTTATTTACATACTCTATACATCTCTCTCTATACCTGTATTTATTTACATACTCTATACATCTCTCTCTGTGCCTGTATTTATTTACATACTCTATACATCTCTCTCTCTACCTGTATTTATTTACATACTCTATACATCTCTCTCTCTCTCTACCTGTATTTATTTACATACTCTATACATCTCTCTCTCTCTCTCTCTACCTGTATTTATTTACATACCATACATCTCTCTCTCTACCTGTATTTATTTACATTCTCTATACATCTCTCTCTGTGCCTGTATTTATTTACATACTCCATACATCTCTCTCTCTCTACCTGTATTTATTTACATACTGTATACATCTCTCTCTCTCTCTACCTGTATTTATTTACATACTCTATACATCTCTCTCTACCTGTATTTATTTACATACTCTATACATCTCTCTTTCTCTCTCTACCTGTATTTATTTACATACTCTATACATCTCTCTATACCTATATTTATTTACATACTCTAGACATCTCTCTATACCTGTATTTATTTACATACTTTATACATCTCTCTCTACCTGTATTTATTTACATACTCTCTACATCTCTCTCTATATACCTGTATTTATTTAAATACTCTATAAATCTCTCTCTATACCTGTATTTATTTACATACTCTATACATCTCTCTCTATACCTGTATTTATTTACATACTCTATACATCTCTCTCTCTTCCTGTATTTATTTACATACTCTATACATCTCTCTCTCTCTACCTGTATTTATTTACATACTCTATACATCTCTCTCTCTACCTGTATTTATTTACATACTCTATACTTCTCTCTCTGTGCCTGTATTTATTTACATACTCCATACATCTCTCTCTCTCTCTCTACCTGTATTTATTTACATACTCTATACATCTCTCTCTCTCTCTACCTGTATTTATTTACATACTCTATACATCTCTCTCTGTGCCTGTATTTATTTACATACTCTAGACATCTCTCTCTCTCTCTCTTCCTGTATTTATTTACATACTCTATACATCTCTCTCTCTCTACCTGTATTTATTTACATACTCTATACATCTCTCTCTGTGCCTGTATTTATTTACATACTCCATACATCTCTCTCTCTCTCTCTCTCTCTCTCTCTACCTGTAGTTATTTACATACTCTATACATCTCTCTCTTTACCTGTATTTATTTACATACTCTATACATCTCTCTCTGTGCCTGTATTTATTTACATACTCCATACATCTCTCTCTCTCTCTCTACCTGTATTTATTTACATACTCTATACATCTCTCTCTACCTGTATTTATTTACATACTCTATACATCTCTCTCTCTCTACCTGTATTTATTTACATACTCTATACATCTCTCTCTCTCTACCTGTATTTATTTACATACTCTATACATCTCTCTCTCTACCTGTATTTATTTACATACTATATACATCTCTCTCTCTACCTGTATTTATTTACATACTCTATACATCTCTCTCTGTACCTGTATTTATTTACTTACTCTATACATCTCTCTCTCTCTAACTGTATTGATTTACATACTCTATACATCTCTCTCTCTATACCTGTATTTATTTACGTACTCTATACATCTCTCTTTCTCTCTCTACCTGTATTTATTTACATACTCTATACATCTCTCTATACCTATATTTATTTACATACTTTATACATCTCTCTCTACCTGTATTTATTTATATACTCTCTACATCTCTCTCTCTATATACCTGTATTTATTTAAATACTCTATAAATCTCTCTCTATACCTGTATTTATTTACATACTCTATACATCTCTCTCTATACCTGTATTTATTTACATACTCTATACATCTCTCTCTGTGCCTGTATTTATTTACATACTCTATACATCTCTCTCTCTACCTGTATTTATTTACATACTCTATACATCTCTCTCTCTTCCTGTATTTATTTACATACTCTATACATCTCTCTCTCTCTACCTGTATTTATTTACATACTCTATACATCTCTCTCTCTACCTGTATTTATTTACATACTCTATACTTCTCTCTCTGTGCCTGTATTTATTTACATACTCTATACATCTCTCTCTCTCTCTACCTGTATTTATTTACATACTATACATCTCTCTCTCTCTCTACCTGTATTTATTTACATACTCTATACATCTCTCTCTGTGCCTGTATTTATTTACATACTCTAGACATCTCTCTCTCTCTCTTCCTGTATTTATTTACATACTCTATACATCTCTCTCTCTCTACCTGTATTTATTTACATACTCTATACATCTCTCTGTGCCTGTATTTATTTACATCTCTCTCTCTCTCTACCTGTATTTATTTACATACTTATTTACATACATCTCTCTCTTTACCTGTATTTATTTACATACTCTATACATCTCTCTCTGTACCTGTATTTATTTACATACTCCATACATCTCTCTCTCTCTCTCTCTCTACCTGTATTTATTTACATACTCTATACATCTCTCTCTACCTATATTTATTTACATACTCTATACATCTCTCTCTACCTGTATTTATTTACATACTCTATACATCTCTCTCTCTACCTGTATTTATTTACATACTCTATACATCTCTCTCTCTCTACCTGTATTTATTTACATACTCTATACATCTCTCTCTACCTGTATTTATTTACATACTCTATACATCTCTCTCTACCTGTATTTATTTACTTACTCTATACATCTCTCTCTCTACCTGTATTTATTTACATACTCTATACATCTCTCTCTCTATACCTGTATTTATTTACATACTCTATACATCTCTCTCTCTCTCTACCTGTATTTATTTACATACTCTATACATCTCTCTATACCTATATTTATTTACATACTTTATACATCTCTCTCTACCTGTATTTATTTATATACTCTCTACATCTCTCTCTCTATATACCTGTATTTATTTAAATACTCTATAAATCTCTCTCTATACCTGTATTTATTTACATACTCTATACATCTCTCTCTATACCTGTATTTATTTACATACTTATATCTCTCTCTGTGCCTGTATTTATTTACATACTCTATACATCTCTCTCTCTACCTGTATTTATTTACATACTCTATACATCTCTCTCTCTCTCTCTCTCTCTCTACCTGTATTTATTTACATACTCTATACATCTCTCTCTACCTGTATTTATTTTACTATACATCTCTCTCTGTGCCTGTATTTATTTACATACTACATACATCTCTCTCTCTCTACCTGTATTTATTTACATACTGTATACATCTCTCTCTCTCTCTACCTGTATTTATTTACATACTCTATACATCTCTCTCTACCTGTATTTATTTACATACTCTATACATCTCTCTTTCTCTCTCTACCTGTATTTATTTACATACTCTATACATCTCTCTATACCTATATTTATTTACATACTCTAGACATCTCATCTCTCTATACCTGTATTTATTTACATACTTTATACATCTCTCTCTACCTGTATTTATTTACATACTCTCTACATCTCTCTCTATATACCTGTATTTATTTAAATACTCTATAAATTTCTCTCTATACCTGTATTTATTTACATACTCTATACATCTCTCTCTATACCTGTATTTATTTACATACTCTATACATCTCTCTCTATACCTGTATTTATTTACATACTCTATACATCTCTCTCTGTGCCTGTATTTATTTACATACTCTATACATCTCTCTCTCTACCTGTATTTATTTACATACTCTATACATCTCTCTCTCTCTCTCTCTCTCTCTCTCTCTCTACCTGTATTTATTTACATACTCTATACATCTCTCTCTCTCTACCTGTATTTATTTACATACATGTCTCTCTCTACCTGTATTTATTTACACTCCATACATCTCTCTCTCTCTCTACCTGTATTTATTTACATACTCTATACATCTCTCTCTCTCTCTACCTGTATTTATTTACATTTATCTCTCTCTTATTTATTTACATACTCTATACATCTCTCTCTCTACCTGTATTTATTTACATACTCTATTACATCTCTCTCTCTCTACCTGTATTTATTTACATACTCTATACATCTCTCTCTCTACCTGTATTTATTTACATACTCTATACATCTCTCTCTCTACCTGTATTTATTTACATACTCTATACATCTCTCTCTCTGTACCTGTATTTATTTACATACTCTATACATCTCTCTCTCTCTACCTGTATTTATTTACATACTCTATACATCTCTCTCTATACCTGTATTTATTTGTACTCTATACATCTCTCTCTACCTGTATTTATTTACATACTCTATACATCTCTCTATACATTTACATATTCTAGACATCTCTCTATACCTGTATTTATTTACATACTTTATACATCTCTCTCTACCTGTATTTATTTACATACTCTCTACATCTCTCTCTCTATATACCTGTATTTATTTAAATACTCTATAAATCTCTCTCTATACCTGTATTTATTTACATACTCTATACATCTCTCTCTATACCTGTATTTATTTACATACTCTATACATCTCTCTCTATACCTGTATTTATTTACATACTCTATACATCTCTCTCTGTGCCTGTATTTATTTACATACTCTATACATCTCTCTCTCTACCTGTATTTATTTACATACTCTATACATCTCTCTCTCTCTACCTGTATTTATTTACATACTCTATACATCTCTCTCTCTACCTGTATTTATTTACATACCATACATCTCTCTCTACCTGTATTTATTTACATTCTCTATACATCTCTCTCTGTGCCTGTATTTATTTACATACTCTATACATCTCTCTCTCTCTACCTGTATTTATTTACATACTCTATACATCTCTCTCTACCTGTATTTATTTACATACTCTATACATCTCTCTCTACCTGTATTTATTTACATACTCTATACATCTCTCTTTCTCTCTCTACCTGTATTTATTTACATACTCTATACATCTCTCTATACCTATATTTATTTACATACTCTAGACATCTCTCTATACCTGTATTTATTTACATACTTTATACATCTCTCTCTACCTGTATTTATTTACATACTCTCTACATCTCTCTCTCTATATACCTGTATTTATTTAAATACTCTATAAATCTCTCTCTATACCTGTATTTATTCTATCTCTCTATACCTGTATTTATTTACATACTCTATACATCTCTCTCTCTACCTGTATTTATTTACATACTCTATACATCTCTCTCTCTACCTGTATTTATTTACATACTCTATACATCTCTCTCTACCTGTATTTATTTACATACTCTATACATCTCTCTCTGTGCCTGTATTTATTTACATACTCTATACATCTCTCTCTCTCTCTCTCTACCTGTATTTATTTACATACTCTATACATCTCTCTCTCTCTCTACCTGTATTTATTTACATACTCTATACATCTCTCTCTGTGCCTGTATTTATTTACATACTCTAGACATCTCTCTCTCTCTCTTCCTGTATTTATTTACATACTCTATACATCTCTCTCTCTCTCTCTACCTGTATTTATTTACTCTATACATCTCTCTCTGTGCCTGTATTTATTTACATACTCTATACATCTCTCTCTGTGCCTGTATTTATTTACATACTCCATACATCTCTCTCTCTCTCTCTCTCTACCTGTATTTATTTACATACTCTATACATCTCTCTCTTTACCTGTATTTATTTACATACTCTATACATCTCTCTCTGTACCTGTATTTATTTACATACTCTATACATCTCTCTCTCTCTCTACCTGTATTTATTTACATACTCTATACATCTCTCTCTACCTGTATTTATTTACATACTCTATACATCTCTCTCTCTCTACCTGTATTTATTTACATACTCTATACATCTCTCTCTCTCTACCTGTATTTATTTACATACTCTATACATCTCTCTCTCTCTACCTGTATTTATTTACATACTATATACATCTCTCTCTACCTGTATTTATTTACATACTCTATACATCTCTCTCTATACCTGTATTTATTTACTTACTCTATACATCTCTCTCTCTCTAACTGTATTTATTTACATACTCTATACATCTCTCTCTCTATACCTGTATTTATTTACATACTCTATACATCTCTCTTTCTCTCTCTACCTGTATTTATTTACATACTCTATACATCTCTCTATACCTATATTTATTTACATACTTTATACATCTCTCTCTACCTGTATTTATTTACATACTCTCTACATCTCTCTCTATATACCTGTATTTATTTAAATACTCTATAAATCTCTCTATACCTGTATTTATTTACATACTCTATACATCTCTCTCTATACCTGTATTTATTTACATACTCTATACATCTCTCTCTACCTGTATTTATTTACATACTCTATACATCTCTCTCTCTACCTGTATTTATTTACATACTCTATACATCTCTCTCTCTTCCTGTATTTATTTACATACTCTATACATCTCTCTCTCTCTACCTGTATTTATTTACATACTACCTGTATTTATTTACATACTATCTCTCTCTCTGTACCTGTATTTATTTACATACTCTATACTCTCTCTCTCTCTACCTGTATTTATTTACATACTCTATACATCTCTCTCTCTCTCTACCTGTATTTATTTACATACTCTATACATCTCTCTCTGTGCCTGTATTTATTTACATACTCTATACATCTCTCTCTCTCTCTACCTGTATTTATTTACATACTCTATACATCTCTCTCTCTACCTGTATTTATTTACATACTCTATACATCTCTCTCTGTGCCTGTATTTATTTACATACACTCTCTCTACTCTCTCTCTCTCTCTCTCTACCTGTATTTATTTACATACTCTATACATCTCTCTCTTTACCTGTATTTATTTACATACTCTATACATCTCTCTCTGTGCCTGTATTTATTTACATACTCCATACATCTCTCTCTCTCTCTCTCTACCTGTATTTATTTACATACTCTATACATCTCTCTCTACCTGTATTTATTTACATACTCTATACATCTCTCTCTACCTGTATTTATTTACATACTCTATACATCTCTCTCTCTCTACCTGTATTTATTTACATACTCTATACATCTCTCTCTCTACCTGTATTTATTTACATACTCTATACATCTCTCTCTCTCTACCTGTATTTATTTACATACTCTATACATCTCTCTGTACCTGTATTTATTTACTTACTCTATACATCTCTCTCTCTAACTGTATTTATTTACATACTCTATACATCTCTCTCTCTATACCTGTATTTATTTACATACTCTATACATCTCTCTCTCTCTCTACCTGTATTTATTTACATACTCTATACATCTCTCTATACCTATATTTATTTACATACTTTATACATCTCTCTCTACCTGTATTTATTTACATACTCTATACATCTCTCTCTATATACCTGTATTTATTTACATACTCTATACATCTCTCTCTATACCTGTATTTATTTACATACTCTATACATCTCTCTCTATACCTGTATTTATTTACATACTCTATACATCTCTCTCTCTACCTGTATTTATTTACATACTCTATACATCTCTCTCTCTACCTGTATTTATTTACATACTCTATACATCTCTCTCTCTCTCTCTACCTGTATTTATTTACATACCTATACATCTCTCTCTCTCTACCTGTATTTATTTACATACTCTATACTCTCTCTGTACCTGTATTTATTTTTATTCTACCTGTATTTATTTACATACTGTATACATCTCTCTCTCTCTACCTGTATTTATTTACATACTCTATACATCTCTCTCTACCTGTATTTATTTACATACTCTATACATCTCTCTTTCTCTCTCTACCTGTATTTATTTACATACTCTATACATCTCTCTATACCTATATTTATTTACATACTCTAGACATCTCTCTATACCTGTATTTATTTACATACTTTATACATCTCTCTCTACCTGTATTTATTTACATACTCTCTACATCTCTCTCTCTATATACCTGTATTTATTTATACTCTATAAATCTCTCTCTATACCTGTATTTATTTACATACTCTATACATCTCTCTCTATACCTGTATTTATTTACATACTCTATACATCTCTCTCTATACCTGTATTTATTTACATACTCTATACATCTCTCTCTGTGCCTGTATTTATTTACATACTCTATACATCTCTCTCTCTACCTGTATTTATTTACATCTCTCTCTACCTGTATTTATTTACATACTCTATACATCTCTCTCTCTCTACCTGTATTTATTTACATACCATACATCTCTCTCTCTACCTGTATTTATTTACATACTTATACATCTCTCTCTCTCTACCTGTATTTATTTACATACTCTATACATCTCTCTCTCTACCTGTATTTATTTACTATACATCTCTCTCTCTGTATTTATTTACATACTCTCATCTCTCTCTCTACCTGTATTTATTTACATACTCTATACATCTCTCTCTCTCTACCTGTATTTATTTACATACTCTATACATCTCTCTCTCTACCTGTATTTATTTACATACTCTATACATCTCTCTCTCTCTACCTGTATTTATTTACATACTCTATACATCTCTCTCTCTCTATACCTGTATTTATTTACATACTTTATACATCTCTCTCTACCTGTATTTATTTATATACTCTCTACATCTCTCTCTCTATATACCTGTATTTATTTAAATACTCTATAAATCTCTCTCTCTACCTGTATTTATTTACATACTCTATACATCTCTCTCTATACCTGTATTTATTTACATACTCTATACATCTCTCTCTATACCTGTATTTATTTACATTCTACATATCTCTCTCTGTCTGTATTTATTTACATACTCTATACATCTCTCTCTCTACCTGTATTTATTTACATACTCTATACATCTCTCTCTCTACCTGTATTTATTTACATACTCTATACATCTCTCTCTCTCTCTACCTGTATTTATTTTTACATTTACTGTATTTATTTACATTCTCTATACATCTCTCTCTGTGCCTGTATTTATTTACATACTCCATACATCTCTCTCTCTCTACCTGTATTTATTTACATACTGTATACATCTCTCTCTCTACCTGTATTTATTTACATACTCTATACATCTCTCTCTACCTGTATTTATTTACATACTCTATACATCTCTCTCTCTCTCTACCTGTATTTATTTTACTATACATCTCTATACCTATATTTATTTACATACTCTAGACATCTCTCTATACCTGTATTTATTTACATACTTTATACATCTCTCTCTACCTGTATTTATTTACATACTCTACATCTCTCTCTCTATATACCTGTATTTATTTAAATACTCTATAAATCTCTCTCTATACCTGTATTTATTTACATACTCTATACATCTCTCTCTATACCTGTATTTATTTACATACTCTATACATCTCTCTCTCTACCTGTATTTATTTACATACTCTATACATCTCTCTCTACCTGTATTTATTTACATACTCTATACATCTCTCTCTCTACCTGTATTTATTTACATACTCTATACATCTCTCTCTACCTGTATTTATTTACATACTCCATACATCTCTCTCTCTCTCTCTCTACCTGTATTTATTTACATACTCTATACATCTCTCTCTCTCTCTACCTGTATTTATTTACATACTCTATACATCTCTCTCTGTGCCTGTATTTATTTACATACTCTAGACATCTCTCTCTCTCTTCCTGTATTTATTTACATACTCTATACATCTCTCTCTCTCTACCTGTATTTATTTACATACTCTATACATCTCTCTCTGTGCCTGTATTTATTTACATACTCCTATACATCTCTCTCTCTCTCTACCTGTATTTATTTACATACTCTATACATCTCTCTCTACCTGTATTTATTTACATACTCTATACATCTCTCTCTGCCTGTATTTATTTACATACTCTATACATCTCTCTCTCTCTACCTGTATTTATTTACATACTCTATACATCTCTCTCTACCTGTATTTATTTACATACTCTATACATCTCTCTCTCTACCTGTATTTATTTACATACTCTATATCTCTCTCTCTCTACCTGTATTTATTTACATACTCTATACATCTCTCTCTCTACCTGTATTTATTTACATACTATATACATCTCTCTCTCTCTACCTGTATTTATTTACATACTCTATACATCTCTCTCTATACCTGTATTTATTTACTTACTCTATACATCTCTCTCTCTCTAACTGTATTTATTTACATACTCTATACATCTCTCTCTCTATACCTGTATTTATTTACATACTCTATACATCTCTTTCTCTCTCTACCTGTATTTATTTTATTTACATCTCATACTCTATATTTATTTACATACTTTATACATCTCTCTCTACCTGTATTTATTTACATACTCTATACATCTCTCTCTATACCTGTATTTATTTAAATACTCTATAAATCTCTCTCTATACCTGTATTTATTTACATACTCTATACATCTCTCTCTATACCTGTATTTATTTACATACTCTATACATCTCTCTCTGCCTGTATTTATTTACATACTCTATACATCTCTCTCTCTACCTGTATTTATTTACATACTCTATACATCTCTCTCTCTTCCTGTATTTATTTACATACTCTATACATCTCTCTCTCTCTACCTGTATTTATTTACATACTCTATACATCTCTCTCTCTACCTGTATTTATTTACATACTCTATACTTCTCTCTCTGTGCCTGTATTTATTTACATACTCATACATCTCTCTCTCTCTACCTGTATTTATTTACATACTCTATACATCTCTCTCTCTCTCTACCTGTATTTATTTACATACTCTATACATCTCTCTCTGTGCCTGTATTTATTTACATACTCTAGACATCTCTCTCTCTCTTCCTGTATTTATTTACATACTCTATACATCTCTCTCTCTACCTGTATTTATTTACATACTCTATACATCTCTGTGCCTGTATTTATTTACATACTCCATACATCTCTCTCATCTCTCTCTCTCTCTCTACCTGTATTTATTTACATACTCTATACATCTCTCTTTACCTGTATTTATTTACATACTCTATACATCTCTCTCTGTGCCTGTATTTATTTACATACTCATACATCTCTCTCTCTCTCTACCTGTATTTATTTACATACTCTATACATCTCTCTCTACCTGTATTTATTTACATACTCTATACATCTCTCTCTCGCTCTCTACCTGTATTTATTTACATACTCTATACATCTCTCTCTCTCTACCTGTATTTATTTACATACTCTATACATCTCTCTCTACCTGTATTTATTTACATACTCTATACATCTCTCTCTACCTGTATTTATTTACATACTCTATACATCTCTCTCTCTACCTGTATTTATTTACATACTCTATACATCTCTCTCTACCTGTATTTATTTACATACTCTATACATCTCTCTCTCTACCTGTATTTATTTACATACTCTATACACTCTCTCTCTCTCTACCTGTATTTATTTACATACTCTATACATCTCTCTCTACCTGTATTTATTTACATACTCTACCTGTATTTATTTACATACTCTATACATCTCTCTCTACCTGTATTTATTTACATACTCTATACATCTCTCTCTACCTGTATTTATTTACATACTCTATACTTCTCTCTCTGTGCCTGTATTTATTTACATACTCTATACATCTCTCTCTCTCTCTCTACCTGTATTTATTTATTTACATCTCTCTACCTGTATTTATTTACATACTCTATCATCTCTCTCCTGTATTTATTTACATACTCTATACATCTCTCTCTCTCTACCTGTATTTATTTACATACTCTATACATCTCTCTCTGTGCCTGTATTTATTTACATACTCTATACATCTCTCTCTCTCTCTACCTGTATTTATTTACATACTCTACCTGTATTTATTTACATACATATCTCTCTCTCTCTCTACCTGTATTTATTTACATATCTATACATCTCTCTCTACCTGTATTTATTTACATACTCTATACATCTCTCTCTCTACCTGTATTTATTTATTTACATACTGTATTTATTTACATACTCTATACATCTCTCTCTCTACCTGTATTTATTTACATACTCTATACATCTCTCTCTGTGCCTGTATTTATTTAAATACTCCATACATCTCTCTCTACCTGTATTTATTTACATACTCTATACATCTCTCTCTCGCTCTCTACCTGTATTTATTTACATACTCTATACATCTCTCTCTGTACCTGTATTTATTTACATACTGCATACATCTCTCTCTCTCTCTCTACCTGTATTTATTTACATACTCTATACATCTCTCTCTACCTGTATTTATTTACTCTCTCTCTCTCTACCTGTATTTATTTACATACTCTATACATCTCTCTCTCTACCTGTATTTATTTACATACTCTATACATCTCTCTCTACCTGTATTTATTTACATACTCTATACATCTCTCTCTCTCTACCTGTATTTATTTACATACTCTATACATCTCTCTCTCTACCTGTATTTATTTACATACTCTATACATCTCTCTCTCTCTACCTGTATTTATTTACATACTCTATACATCTCTCTCTCTCTACCTGTATTTATTTACATACTCTATACATCTCTCTGTATTGATTTACTCTACCTGTCTTTATACCTGTATTTATTTACATACTCTATACATCTCTCTCTCTACCTGTATTTATTTACATACTCTATACATCTCTCTATACCTATATTTATTTACATATTTATTTACCTGTATTTATTTACATACTTTATACATCTCTCTACCTGTATTTATTTATATACTCTCTACATCTCTCTCTCTATATACCTGTATTTATTTAAATACTCTATAAATCTCTCTATACCTGTATTTATTTACATACTCTATACATCTCTCTCTATACCTGTATTTATTTACATACTCTATACATCTCTCTCTATACCTGTATTTATTTACATACTCTATACATCTCTCTCTGTGCCTGTATTTATTTACATACTCTATACATCTCTCTCTCTACCTGTATTTATTTACATACTCTATACATCTCTCTCTCTCTACCTGTATTTATTTACATACTCTATACATCTCTCTCTCTCTACCTGTATTTATTTTACATACATCTCTCTCTCTACCTGTATTTATTTACATTCTCTATATCTCTCTCTGTGCCTGTATTTATTTACATACTCTATACATCTCTCTCTCTACCTGTATTTATTTACATACTGTATACATCTCTCTCTCTCTCTACCTGTATTTATTTACATACTCTATACATCTCTCTCTACCTGTATTTATTTACATACTCTATACATCTCTCTTTCTCTCTCTACCTGTATTTATTTACATACTCTATACATCTCTCTATACCTATATTTATTTACATACTCTAGACATCTCTATACCTGTATTTATTTACATACTTTATACATCTCTCTCTACCTGTATTTATTTACATACTCTACATCTCTCTCTCTATATACCTGTATTTATTTAAATACTCTATAAATCTCTCTCTATACCTGTATTTATTTACATACTCTATACATCTCTCTCTATACCTGTATTTATTTACATACTCTATACATCTCTCTCTCTTCCTGTATTTATTTACATACTCTATACATCTCTCTCTCTACCTGTATTTATTTACATACTCTATACATCTCTCTCTACCTGTATTTATTTACATACTCTATACTTCTCTCTCTGTGCCTGTATTTATTTACATACTCCATACATCTCTCTCTCTCTCTCTACCTGTATTTATTTACATACTCTATACATCTCTCTCTCTACCTGTATTTATTTACATACTCTATACATCTCTCTCTGTGCCTGTATTTATTTACATACTCTAGACATCTCTCTCTCTCTCTCTTCCTGTATTTATTTACATACTCTATACATCTCTCTCTCTACCTGTATTTATTTACATACTCTATACATCTCTCTCTGTGCCTGTATTTATTTACATACTCCATACATCTCTCTCTCTCTCTCTCTACCTGTAGTTATTTACATACTCTATACATCTCTCTCTTTACCTGTATTTATTTACATACTCTATACATCTCTCTCTGTGCCTGTATTTATTTACATACTCCATACATCTCTCTCTCTCTCTCTCTACCTGTATTTATTTACATACTCTATACATCTCTCTCTACCTGTATTTATTTACATACTCTATACATCTCTCTCTCTCTACCTGTATTTATTTACATACTCTATACATCTCTCTCTCTCTACCTGTATTTATTTACATACTCTATACATCTCTCTCTCTCTACCTGTATTTATTTACATACTATATACATCTCTCTCTCTCTACCTGTATTTATTTACATACTCTATACATCTCTCTCTGTACCTGTATTTATTTACTTACTCTATACATCTCTCTCTCTCTAACTGTATTGATTTACATACTCTATACATCTCTCTCTCTATACCTGTATTTATTTACATACTCTATACATCTCTCTTTCTCTCTCTACCTGTATTTATTTACATACTATACATCTCTATACCTATATTTATTTACATCTTTATACATCTCTCTCTACCTGTATTTATTTATATACTCTCTACATCTCTCTCTATATACCTGTATTTATTTAAATACTCTATAAATCTCTCTCTATACCTGTATTTATTTACATACTCTATACATCTCTCTCTATACCTGTATTTATTTACATACTCTATACATCTCTCTCTGTGCCTGTATTTATTTACATACTCTATACATCTCTCTATACCTGTATTTATTTACATACTCTATACATCTCTCTCTATACCTGTATTTATTTACATACTCTATACATCTCTCTCTCTACCTGTATTTATTTACATACTCTATACATCTCTCTCTCTACCTGTATTTATTTACATACTCTATACTTCTCTCTCTGTGCCTGTATTTATTTACATACTCCATACATCTCTCTCTCTCTCTCTCTACCTGTATTTATTTACATACTCTATACATCTCTCTCTCTCTCTACCTGTATTTATTTACATACTCTATACATCTCTCTCTGTGCCTGTATTTATTTACATACTCTAGACATCTCTCTCTCTCTCTCTTCCTGTATTTATTTACATACTCTATACATCTCTCTCTCTCTACCTGTATTTATTTACATACTCTATACATCTCTCTCTGTGCCTGTATTTATTTACATACTCCATACATCTCTCTCTCTCTCTCTCTCTCTCTCTCTCTCTCTACCTGTAGTTATTTACATACTCTATACATCTCTCTCTTTACCTGTATTTATTTACATACTCTATACATCTCTCTCTGTGCCTGTATTTATTTACATACTCCATACATCTCTCTCTCTCTCTCTCTACCTGTATTTATTTACATACTCTATACATCTCTCTCTACCTGTATTTATTTACATACTCTATACATCTCTCTCTCTACCTGTATTTATTTACATACTCTATACATCTCTCTCTCTCTACCTGTATTTATTTACATACTCTATACATCTCTCTCTCTCTACCTGTATTTATTTACATACTATATACATCTCTCTCTCTACCTGTATTTATTTACATACTCTATACATCTCTCTCTGTACCTGTATTTATTTACATACTCTATACATCTCTCTCTCTCTAACTGTATTTATTTACATACTCTATACATCTCTCTCTCTATACCTGTATTTATTTACATACTCTATACATCTCTTTCTCTCTACCTGTATTTATTTACATACTCTATACATCTCTCTATACCTATATTTATTTACATCTTTATACATCTCTCTCTACCTGTATTTATTTATATACTATACATCTCTCTCTCTACCTGTATTTATTTACATACTCTATAAATCTCTCTCTATACCTGTATTTATTTACATACTCTATACATCTCTCTCTATACCTGTATTTATTTACATACTCTATACATCTCTCTCTGTGCCTGTATTTATTTACATACTCTGTACCTGTATTTATTTACATACTCTATACATCTCTCTCTCTACCTGTATTTATTTACATACTCTATACATCTCTCTCTACCTGTATTTATTTACATACCTATACATCTCTCTCTGTGCCTGTATTTATTTTTACATACTCTACCTGTATTTATTTACATCTGTATACATCTCTCTCTCTACCTGTATTTATTTACATACTCTATACATCTCTCTCTACCTGTATTTATTTACATACTCTATACATCTTCTCTCTCTACCTGTATTTATTTACATACTCTATACATCTCTCTATACCTGTATTTATTTACATACTCTAGACATCTCTCTATACCTGTATTTATTTACATACTTTATACATCTCTCTCTACCTGTATTTATTTACATACTCTCTACATCTCTCTCTATATACCTGTATTTATTTAAATACTCTATAAATCTTCTCTATACCTGTATTTATTTACATACTCTATACATCTCTCTCTCTGTACCTGTATTTATTTACATACTCTATACATCTCTCTCTATACCTGTATTTATTTACATACTCTATACATCTCTCTCTGTGCCTGTATTTATTTACTATACATCTCTCTCTCTACCTGTATTTATTTACATACTCTATACATCTCTCTCTCTCTCTCTCTCTCTCTACCTGTATTTATTTACATACTCTATACATCTCTCTCTCCTACCTGTATTTATTTACATACCATACATGTCTCTCTCTACCTGTATTTATTTACATACTCCATACATCTCTCTCTACCTGTATTTATTTACATACTCTATACATCTCTCTCTCTCTACCTGTATTTATTTACATACTCTATACATCTCTCTCTACCTGTATTTATTTACATACTCTATACATCTCTCTCTCTACCTGTATTTATTTACATACTCTATACATCTCTCTCTCTACCTGTATTTATTTACATACTCTATACATCTCTCTCTACCTGTATTTATTTACATACTCTATACATCTCTCTCTCTACCTGTATTTATTTACATACTCTATACATCTCTCTCTCTCTACCTGTATTTATTTACATACTCTATACATCTCTCTCTCTCTACCTGTATTTATTTACATACTCTATACATCTCTCTCTCTATACCTGTATTTATTTACATACTCTATACATCTCTCTCTATACCTGTATTTATTTACATACTCTATACATCTCTCTATACCTATATTTATTTACATATTCTAGACATCTCTCTATACCTGTATTTATTTACATACTTTATACATCTCTCTCTACCTGTATTTATTTATATACTCTCTACATCTCTCTCTCTATATACCTGTATTTATTTAAATACTCTATAAATCTCTCTCTATACCTGTATTTATTTACATACTCTATACATCTCTCTCTATACCTGTATTTATTTACATACTCTATACATCTCTCTCTATACCTGTATTTATTTACATACTCTATACATCTCTCTCTGTGCCTGTATTTATTTACATACTCTATACATCTCTCTCTCTACCTGTATTTATTTACATACTCTATACATCTCTCTCTCTCTCTACCTGTATTTATTTACATACTCTATACATCTCTCTCTCTCTCTCTCTACCTGTATTTATTTACATACCATACATCTCTCTCTCTACCTGTATTTATTTACATTCTCTATACATCTCTCTCTGTGCCTGTATTTATTTACATACTCCATACATCTCTCTCTCTCTACCTGTATTTATTTACATACTGTATACATCTCTCTCTCTCTCTACCTGTATTTATTTACATACTCTATACATCTCTCTCTACCTGTATTTATTTACATACTCTATACATCTCTCTTTCTCTCTCTACCTGTATTTATTTACATACTCTATACATCTCTCTATACCTATATTTATTTACATACTCTAGACATCTCTCTATACCTGTATTTATTTACATACTTTATACATCTCTCTCTACCTGTATTTATTTACATACTCTCTACATCTCTCTCTCTATATACCTGTATTTATTTAAATACTCTATAAATCTCTCTCTATACCTGTATTTATTTACATACTCTATACATCTCTCTCTATACCTGTATTTATTTACATACTCTATACATCTCTCTCTCTTCCTGTATTTATTTACATACTCTATACATCTCTCTCTCTCTACCTGTATTTATTTACATACTCTATACATCTCTCTCTCTACCTGTATTTATTTACATACTCTATACTTCTCTCTCTGTGCCTGTATTTATTTACATACTCCATACATCTCTCTCTCTCTCTCTCTACCTGTATTTATTTACATACTCTATACATCTCTCTCTCTCTCTACCTGTATTTATTTACATACTCTATACATCTCTCTCTGTGCCTGTATTTATTTACATACTCTAGACATCTCTCTCTCTCTCTCTTCCTGTATTTATTTACATACTCTATACATCTCTCTCTCTACCTGTATTTATTTACATACTCTATACATCTCTCTCTGTGCCTGTATTTATTTACATACTCTATACATCTCTCTCTGTGCCTGTATTTATTTACATACTCCATACATCTCTCTCTCTCTCTCTCTCTACCTGTATTTATTTACATACTCTATACATCTCTCTCTTTACCTGTATTTATTTACATACTCTATACATCTCTCTCTGTGCCTGTATTTATTTACATACTCCATACATCTCTCTCTCTCTCTCTCTACCTGTATTTATTTACATACTCTATACATCTCTCTCTACCTGTATTTATTTACATACTCTATACATCTCTCTCTCTACCTGTATTTATTTACATACTCTATACATCTCTCTCTCTCTACCTGTATTTATTTACATACTCTATACATCTCTCTCTCTCTACCTGTATTTATTTACATACTATATACATCTCTCTCTCTCTACCTGTATTTATTTACATACTCTATACATCTCTCTCTGTACCTGTATTTATTTACTTACTCTATACATCTCTCTCTCTCTAACTGTATTGATTTACATACTCTATACATCTCTCTCTCTATACCTGTATTTATTTACGTACTCTATACATCTCTCTTTCTCTCTCTACCTGTATTTATTTACATACTCTATACATCTCTCTATACCTATATTTATTTACATACTTTATACATCTCTCTCTACCTGTATTTATTTATATACTCTCTACATCTCTCTCTCTATATACCTGTATTTATTTAAATACTCTATAAATCTCTCTCTATACCTGTATTTATTTACATACTCTATACATCTCTCTCTATACCTGTATTTATTTACATACTCTATACATCTCTCTCTGTGCCTGTATTTATTTACATACTCTATACATCTCTCTCTCTACCTGTATTTATTTACATACTCTATACATCTCTCTCTCTTCCTGTATTTATTTACATACTCTATACATCTCTCTCTCTCTACCTGTATTTATTTACATACTCTATACATCTCTCTCTCTACCTGTATTTATTTACATACTCTATACTTCTCTCTCTGTGCCTGTATTTATTTACATACTCCATACATCTCTCTCTCTCTCTCTACCTGTATTTATTTACATACTCTATACATCTCTCTCTCTCTCTACCTGTATTTATTTACATACTCTATACATCTCTCTCTGTGCCTGTATTTATTTACATACTCTAGACATCTCTCTCTTCCTGTATTTATTTACATACTCTATACATCTCTCTCTCTCTACCTGTATTTATTTACATACTCTATACATCTCTCTCTGTGCCTGTATTTATTTACATACTCCATACATCTCTCTCTCTCTCTCTCTACCTGTATTTATTTACATACTCTATACATCTCTCTCTTTACCTGTATTTATTTACATACTCTATACATCTCTCTCTGTGCCTGTATTTATTTACATACTGCATACATCTCTCTCTCTCTCTCTACCTGTATTTATTTACATACTCTATACATCTCTCTCTACCTGTATTTATTTACATACTCTATACATCTCTCTCTCTACCTGTATTTATTTACATACTCTATACATCTCTCTCTCTCTACCTGTATTTATTTACATACTCTATACATCTCTCTCTCTACCTGTATTTATTTACATACTCTATACATCTCTCTCTCTCTACCTGTATTTATTTACATACTCTATACATCTCTCTCTGTACCTGTATTTATTTACATACTCTATACATCTCTCTCTCTCTAACTGTATTTATTTACATACTCTATACATCTCTCTCTATACCTGTATTTATTTACATACTCTATACATCTCTCTTTCTCTCTCTACCTGTATTTATTTACATACTCTATACATCTCTCTATACCTATTTATTTACATACTTTATACATCTCTCTCTACCTGTATTTATTTATATACTCTCTACATCTCTCTCTCTATATACCTGTATTTATTTAAATACTCTATAAATCTCTCTCTATACCTGTATTTATTTACATACTCTATACATCTCTCTCTATACCTGTATTTATTTACATACTCTATACATCTCTCTCTGTGCCTGTATTTATTTACATACTCTATACATCTCTCTCTCTACCTGTATTTATTTACATACTCTATACATCTCTCTCTCTCTCTCTCTACCTGTATTTATTTACATACCATACATCTCTCTCTCTACCTGTATTTATTTACATACTCTCTACATCTCTCTCTGTGCCTGTATTTATTTACATACTACTATACATCTCTCTCTCTCTACCTGTATTTATTTACATACTCTATACATCTCTCTCTCTCTACCTGTATTTATTTACATACTCTATACATCTCTCTCTACCTGTATTTATTTACATACTCTATACATCTCTTTCTCTCTCTACCTGTATTTATTTACATACTCTATACATCTCTCTATACCTATATTTATTTACATACTCTAGACATCTCTCTATACCTGTATTTATTTACATACTTTATACATCTCTACCTGTATTTATTTACATACTCTCTACATCTCTCTCTCTATATACCTGTATTTATTTAAATACTCTATAAATCTCTCTATACCTGTATTTATTTACATACTCTATACATCTCTCTATACCTGTATTTATTTACATACTCTATACATCTCTCTCTATACCTGTATTTATTTACATACTCTATACATCTCTCTCTGTGCCTGTATTTATTTACATACTCTATACATCTCTCTCTCTACCTGTATTTATTTACATACTCTATACATCTCTCTCTCTCTCTCTCTACCTGTATTTATTTACATACTCTATACATCTCTCTCTCTCTACCTGTATTTATTTACATACTCATACATCTCTCTCTACCTGTATTTATTTACATACTCCATACATCTCTCTCTCTCTAGCTGTATTTATTTACATACTCTATACATCTCTCTCTCTACCTGTATTTATTTACATACTCTATACATCTCTCTCTACCTGTATTTATTTACATACTCTATACATCTCTCTCTCTACCTGTATTTATTTACATACTCTATTACATCTCTCTCTCTCTACCTGTATTTATTTACATACTCTATACATCTCTCTCTCTACCTGTATTTATTTACATACTCTATACATCTCTCTCTCTCTACCTGTATTTATTTACATACTCTATACATCTCTCTCTCTCTACCTGTATTTATTTACATACTCTATACATCTCTCTCTACTACCTGTATTTATTTACATACTCTATACATCTCTCTCTATACCTGTATTTATTTACATACTCTATACATCTCTCTATATTTATTTACATACTCTGTATATTTATTTACATACTCTATACATCTCTCTCTCTATATACCTGTATTTATTTAAATACTCTATAAATCTCTCTCTATACCTGTATTTATTTACATACTCTATACATCTCTCTCTATACCTGTATTTATTTACATACTCTATACATCTCTCTCTATACCTGTATTTATTTACATACTCTATACATCTCTCTCTGTGCCTGTATTTATTTACATACTCTATACATCTCTCTCTCTACCTGTATTTATTTACATACTCTATACATCTCTCTCTCTCTCTCTCTCTCTACCTGTATTTATTTACATACTCTATACATCTCTCTCTCTCTCTACCTGTATTTATTTTTACACCTGTATTTATTTACATACTCCATACATCTCTCTCTCTCTCTACCTGTATTTATTTACATACTCTATACATCTCTCTCTCTCTCTACCTGTATTTATTTACATACTCTATACATCTCTCTCTACCTGTATTTATTTACATACTCTATACATCTCTCTCTCTACCTGTATTTATTTACATACTCTATTACATCTCTCTCTCTCTACCTGTATTTATTTACATACTCTATACATCTCTCTCTCTACCTGTATTTATTTACATACTCTATACATCTCTCTCTCTACCTGTATTTATTTACATACTCTATACATCTCTCTCTCTCTCTACCTGTATTTATTTACATACTCTATACATCTCTCTCTCTCTACCTGTATTTATTTACATACTCTATAAATCTCTCTCTATACCTGTATTTATTTACATACTCTATACATCTCTCTCTATACCTGTATTTATTTACATACTCTATACATCTCTCTCTCTTCCTGTATTTATTTACATATTTACATACCTGTATTTATTTACATACTCTATACATCTCTCTCTCTACCTGTATTTATTTACATACTCTATACATCTCTCTCTGTGCCTGTATTTATTTACATACTCTAGACATCTCTCTCTCTCTCTCTCTCTACCTGTATTTATTTACATACTCTATACATCTCTCTCTCTCTATCTGTATTTATTTACATACTCTATACATCTCTCTCTGTGCCTGTATTTATTTACATACTCTATACATCTCTCTCTCTTCCTGTATTTATTTACATACTCTATACATCTCTCTCTCTCTACCTGTATTTATTTACATACTCTATACATCTCTCTCTGTGCCTGTATTTATTTACATACTCCATACATCTCTCTCTCTCTCTCTCTCTCTCTCTCTCTCTACCTGTATTTATTTACATACTCTATACATCTCTCTCTTTACCTGTATTTATTTACATACTCTATACATCTCTCTCTGTGCCTGTATTTATTTACATACTCCATACATCTCTCTCTCTCTCTCTCTCTACCTGTATTTATTTACATACTCTATACATCTCTCTCTACCTGTATTTATTTACATACTCTATACATCTCTCTCTCTACCTGTATTTATTTACATACTCTATACATCTCTCTCTCTCTACCTGTATTTATTTACATACTCTATACATCTCTCTCTCTACCTGTATTTATTTACATACTCTATACATCTCTCTCTCTACCTGTATTTATTTACATACTCTATACATCTCTCTCTGTACCTGTATTTATTTACATACTCTATACATCTCTCTCTCTCTAACTGTATTTATTTACATACTCTATACATCTCTCTCTCTACCTGTATTTATTTACATACTCTATACATCTCTCTATACCTATATTTATTTACATACTTTATACATCTCTCTCTACCTGTATTTATTTATATACTCTCTACATCTCTCTCTCTATATACCTGTATTTATTTAAATACTCTATAAATCTCTCTCTCTACCTGTATTTATTTACATACTCTATACATCTCTCTCTCTCTCTCTCTACCTGTATTTATTTACATACCATACATCTCTCTCTCTACCTGTATTTATTTACATACTCTATACATCTCTCTCTGTGCCTGTATTTATTTACATACTACATACATCTCTCTCTCTCTACCTGTATTTATTTACATACTGTATACATCTCTCTCTCTCTCTACCTGTATTTATTTACATTATACATCTCTCTCTACCTGTATTTATTTATACTATACATCTCTCTTTCTCTCTCTACCTGTATTTATTTACATACTCTATACATCTCTCTATACCTATATTTATTTACATACTCTAGACATCTCTCTATACCTGTATTTATTTACATACTTTATACATCTCTCTCTACCTGTATTTATTTACATACTCTCTACATCTCTCTCTCTATATACCTGTATTTATTTAAATACTCTATAAATTTCTCTCTATACCTGTATTTATTTACATACTCTATACATCTCTCTCTATACCTGTATTTATTTACATACTCTATACATCTCTCTCTATACCTGTATTTATTTACATACTCTATACATCTCTCTCTGTGCCTGTATTTATTTACATACTCTATACATCTCTCTCTCTACCTGTATTTATTTACATACTCTATACATCTCTCTCTCTCTCTACCTGTATTTATTTACATACTCTATACATCTCTCTCTCTACCTGTATTTATTTACATACCATACATGTCTCTCTCTACCTGTATTTATTTACATACTCCATACATCTCTCTCTCTCTCTACCTGTATTTATTTACATACTCTATACATCTCTCTCTCTCTCTCTACCTGTATTTATTTACATACTCTATACATCTCTCTCTACCTGTATTTATTTACATACTCTATACATCTCTCTCTCTACCTGTATTTATTTACATACTCTATTACATCTCTCTCTCTCTACCTGTATTTATTTACATACTCTATACATCTCTCTCTCTACCTGTATTTATTTACATACTCTATACATCTCTCTCTCTCTCTACCTGTATTTATTTACATACTCTATACATCTCTCTCTCTCTCTACCTGTATTTATTTACATACTCTATACATCTCTCTCTCTCTACCTGTATTTATTTACATACTCTATACATCTCTCTCTGTGCCTGTATTTATTTACATACTCTATGCATCTCTCTATACCTATATTTATTTACATACTCTAGACATCTCTCTCTACCTGTATGTATTTACATACTCTCTACATCTCTCTCTCTATATACCTGTATTTATTTAAATACTCTATAAATCTCCCTCTATACCTGTATTTATTTACATACTCTATACATCTCTCTCTATACCTGTATTTATTTACATACTCTATTACATCTCTCTCTCTCTACCTGTATTTATTTACATACTCTATACATCTCTCTCTCTACCTGTATTTATTTACATACTCTATACATCTCTCTCTATACCTGTATTTATTTACATACTCTATACATCTCTCTCTGTGCCTGTATTTATTTACATACTCTATACATCTCTCTCTCTACCTGTATTTATTTTACTCTATACTCATCTCTCTCTCTCTCTCTCTCTCTCTCTCTACCTGTATTTATTTACATACTCTATACATCTCTCTCTCTCTCTACCTGTATTTATTTACATACCATACATGTCTCTCTCTACCTGTATTTATTTACATACTCCATACATCTCTCTCTCTCTCTACCTGTATTTATTTACATACTCTATACATCTCTCTCTCTCTCTACCTGTATTTATTTACATACTCTATACATCTCTCTCTACCTGTATTTATTTACATACTCTATACATCTCTCTCTCTACCTGTATTTATTTACATACTCTATTACATCTCTCTCTCTCTACCTGTATTTATTTACATACTCTATACATCTCTCTCTACCTGTATTTATTTACATACTCTATACATCTCTCTCTCTCTACCTGTATTTATTTACATACTCTATACATCTCTCTCTCTCTCTACCTGTATTTATTTACATACTCTATACATCTCTCTCTCTCTACCTGTATTTATTTACATACTCTATACATCTCTCTCTGTGCCTGTATTTATTTACATACTCTATACATCTCTCTCTCTACCTGTATTTATTTACATACTCTATACATCTCTCTCTATACCTGTATTTATTTACTTACTCTATACTTCTCTCTCTGTGCCTGTATTTATTTACATATTCCATACATCTCATCTCTCTCTCTCTCTACCTGTATTTATTTACATACTCTATACATCTCTCTCTCTCTCTACCTGTATTTATTTACATACTCTATACATCTCTCTCTGTGCCTGTATTTATTTACATACTCTATACATCTCTCTCTCTCTCTCTTCCTGTATTTATTTACATACTCTATACATCTCTCTCTCTACCTGTATTTATTTACATACTCTATACATCTCTCTGTGCCTGTATTTATTTACATACTCATACATCTCTCTCTCTACCTGTATTTATTTACATACTCTATACATCTCTCTCTTTACCTGTATTTATTTACATACTCTATACATCTCTCTCTGTGCCTGTATTTATTTACATACTCATACATCTCTCTCTCTCTCTACCTGTATTTATTTACATACTCTATACATCTCTCTCTACCTGTATTTATTTACATACTCTATACATCTCTCTCTACCTGTATTTATTTACATACTCTATACATCTCTCTCTCTACCTGTATTTATTTACATACTCTATACATCTCTCTCTCTACCTGTATTTATTTACATACTATATACATCTCTCTCTCTCTACCTGTATTTATTTACATACTCTATACATCTCTCTGTACCTGTATTTATTTTTACTCTATATCTCTCTCTCTCTAACTGTATTGATTTACATACTCTATACATCTCTCTCTATACCTGTATTTATTTACATACTCTATACATCTCTCTTTCTCTCTCTACCTGTATTTATTTACATACTCTATACATCTCCTATACCTATATTTATTTACATACTTTATACATCTCTCTCTACCTGTATTTATTTACATACTCTATACATCTCTCTCTCTATATACCTGTATTTATTTAAATACTCTATAACATCTCTCTCTCTACCTGTATTTATTTACATACTCTATACATCTCTCTCTCTCTCTCTCTACCTGTATTTATTTACATACCATACATCTCTCTCTCTACCTGTATTTATTTACATACTCTATACATCTCTCTCTGTGCCTGTATTTATTTACATACTACATACATCTCTCTCTCTCTACCTGTATTTATTTACATACTGTATACATCTCTCTCTCTCTCTACCTGTATTTATTTACATACTCTATACATCTCTCTCTACCTGTATTTATTTACATACTCTATACATCTCTCTTTCTCTCTCTACCTGTATTTATTTACATACTCTATACATCTCTCTATACCTATATTTATTTACATACTCTAGACATCTCTCTATACCTGTATTTATTTACATACTTTATACATCTCTCTCTACCTGTATTTATTTACATACTCTCTACATCTCTCTCTCTATATACCTGTATTTATTTAAATACTCTATAAATTTCTCTCTATACCTGTATTTATTTACATACTCTATACATCTCTCTCTATACCTGTATTTATTTACATACTCTATACATCTCTCTCTATACCTGTATTTATTTACATACTCTATACATCTCTCTCTGTGCCTGTATTTATTTACATACTCTATACATCTCTCTCTCTACCTGTATTTATTTACATACTCTATACATCTCTCTCTCTCTCTCTCTCTCTCTCTACCTGTATTTATTTACATACTCTATACATCTCTCTCTCTCTCTACCTGTATTTATTTACATACCATACATGTCTCTCTCTACCTGTATTTATTTACATACTCCATACATCTCTCTCTCTACCTGTATTTATTTACATACTCTATACATCTCTCTCTCTCTCTACCTGTATTTATTTACATACTCTATACATCTCTCTCTACCTGTATTTATTTACATACTCTATACATCTCTCTCTCTACCTGTATTTATTTACATACTCTATTACATCTCTCTCTCTCTCTACCTGTATTTATTTACATACTCTATACATCTCTCTCTCTACCTGTATTTATTTACATACTCTATACATCTCTCTCTCTCTACCTGTATTTATTTACATACTCTATACATCTCTCTCTCTCTACCTGTATTTATTTACATACTCTATACATCTCTCTCTCTCTACCTGTATTTATTTACATACTCTATACATCTCTCTGTGCCTGTATTTATTTACATACTCTATACATCTCTCTATACCTATATTTATTTACATACTCTAGACATCTCTCTCTACCTGTATGTATTTACATACTCTCTACATCTCTCTCTCTATACCTGTATTTATTTACATACTCTATAACATCTCCTCTATACCTGTATTTATTTACATACTCTATACATCTCTCTCTATACCTGTATTTATTTACATACTCTATTACATCTCTCTCTCTCTACCTGTATTTATTTACATACTCTATACATCTCTCTCTCTACCTGTATTTATTTACATACTCTATACATCTCTCTCTATACCTGTATTTATTTACATACTCTATACATCTCTCTCTGTGCCTGTATTTATTTACATACTCTATACATCTCTCTCTCTACCTGTATTTATTTACATACTCTATACATCTCTCTCTCTCTCTCTCTCTCTCTCTCTCTCTCTCTCTCTCTCTCTCTCTCTCTACCTGTATTTATTTACATACTCTATACATCTCTCTCTCTCTCTACCTGTATTTATTTACATACCATACATGTCTCTCTCTACCTGTATTTATTTACATACTCCATACATCTCTCTCTCTCTCTACCTGTATTTATTTACATACTCTATACATCTCTCTCTCTCTCTACCTGTATTTATTTACATACTCTATACATCTCTCTCTACCTGTATTTATTTACATACTCTATACATCTCTCTCTCTACCTGTATTTATTTACATACTCTATACATCTCTCTCTCTACCTGTATTTATTTACATACTCTATACATCTCTCTCTCTACCTGTATTTATTTACATACTCTATACATCTCTCTCTCTCTACCTGTATTTATTTACATACTCTATACATCTCTCTCTCTCTCTACCTGTATTTATTTACATACTCTATACATCTCTCTCTCTCTACCTGTATTTATTTACATACTCTATACATCTCTCTCTGTGCCTGTATTTATTTACATACTCTATACATCTCTCTCTCTCTATACCTGTATTTATTTACTACTCTATACATCTCTATTTATTTACTCTCTCTCTATACATCTCTCTCTCTCTCTCTATACCTGTATTTATTTACATACTCTATACATCTCTATCTCTACCTGTATTTATTTACATACTCTATACATCTCTCTATACCTGTATTTATTTACATACTCTATACATCTCTCTCTATACCTGTATTTATTTACGTACTCTATACATCTCTTTCTCTCTCTACCTGTATTTATTTACATACTCTATACATCTCTCTATACCTGTATTTATTTACATACTCTAGACATCTCTCTATACCTGTATTTATTTACATACTTTATACATCTCTCTCTACCTGTATTTATTTACATACTCTATACATCTCTCTCTCTATACCTGTATTTATTTACGTACTCTATATCTCTCTCTACCTGTATTTATTTACATACTCTATACATCTCTCTCTATACCTGTATTTATTTACATACTCTATACATCTCTCTCTATACCTGTATTTATTTACATACTCTATACATCTCTCTCTATACCTGTATTTATTTACATACTCTATACATCTCTCTCTGTGCCTGTATTTATTTACATACTCTATACATCTCTCTCTCTACCTGTATTTATTTACATACTCTATACATCTCTCTCTCTCTCTCTACCTGTATTTATTTACATACTCTATACATCTCTCTCTCTCTCTACCTGTATTTATTTACATACCATACATGTCTCTCTCTACCTGTATTTATTTACATACTCCATACATCTCTCTCTCTCTACCTGTATTTATTTACATACTCTATACATCTCTCTCTCTCTCTACCTGTATTTATTTACATACTCTATACATCTCTCTCTACCTGTATTTATTTACATACTCTATACATCTCTCTCTCTACCTGTATTTATTTACCTGTACATCTCTCTCTCTCTACCTTATTTATTTACATACTCTATACATCTCTCTCTCTACCTGTATTTATTTACATACTCTATACATCTCTCTCTATACCTGTATTTATTTACATACTCTATACATCTCTCTCTGTGCCTGTATTTATTTACATACTCTATACATCTCTCTCTCTACCTGTATTTATTTACATACTCTATACATCTCTCTCTCTCTCTCTCTCTCTCTCTCTCTCTCTCTCTCTCTCTCCTGTGTATTTATTTACATACTCTATACATCTCTCTCTCTCTACCTGTATTTATTTACATACCATACATACTCCATACATCTCTCTCTACCTGTATTTATTTACATACTCTATACATCTCTCTCTCTACCTGTATTTATTTACATACTCTATACATCTCTCTCTCTACCTGTATTTATTTACATACTCTATACATCTCTCTCTACCTGTATTTATTTACATACTCTATACATCTCTCTCTCTACCTGTATTTATTTACATACTCTATACATCTCTCTCTCTCTACCTGTATTTATTTACATACTCTATACATCTCTCTCTCTCTACCTGTATTTATTTACATACTCTATACATCTCTCTCTCTACCTGTATTTATTTACATACTCTATACATCTCTCTCTATACCTGTATTTATTTACGTACTCTATACATCTCTCTTTCTCTCTCTACCTGTATTTATTTACATACTCTATACATCTCTCTATACATATATTTATTTACATACTCTAGACATCTCTCTATACCTGTATTTATTTACATACTTTATACATCTCTCTCTACCTGTATTTATTTACATACTCTCTACATCTCTCTCTCTATATACCTGTATTTATTTAAATACTCTATAAATCTCTCTCTATACCTGTATTTATTTACATACTCTATACATCTCTCTCTATACCTGTATTTATTTACATACTCTATACATCTCTCTCTATACCTGTATTTATTTACATACTCTATACATCTCTCTCTATACCTGTATTTATTTACATACTCTATACATCTCTCTCTGTGCCTGTATTTATTTACATACTCTATACATCTCTCTCTCTACCTGTATTTATTTACATACTCTATACATCTCTCTCTCTCTACCTGTATTTATTTACATACCATACATGTCTCTCTCTACCTGTATTTATTTACATACTCCATACATCTCTCTCTCTCTACCTGTATTTATTTACATACTCTATACATCTCTCTCTCTCTACCTGTATTTATTTACATACTCTATACATCTCTCTCTCTACCTGTATTTATTTACATACTCTATACATCTCTCTCTCTCTCTACCTGTATTTATTTACATACCATACATGTCTCTCTCTACCTGTATTTATTTACATACTCCATACATCTCTCTCTCTCTACCTGTATTTATTTACATACTATATACACCTCTCTCTCTCTCTACCTGTATTTATTTACATACTCTATACATCTCTCTCTACCTGTATTTATTTACATACTCTATACATCTCTCTCTCTACCTGTATTTATTTACATACTCTATTACATCTCTCTCTCTACCTGTATTTATTTACATACTCTATACATCTCTCTCTCTACCTGTATTTATTTACATACTCTATACATCTCTCTCTCTCTCTACCTGTATTTATTTACATACTCTATACATCTCTCTCTCTCTACCTGTATTTATTTACATACTCTATACATCTCTCTCTCTCTACCTGTATTTATTTACATACTCTATACATCTCTCTCTGTGCCTGTATTTATTTACATACTCTATACATCTCTCTCTCTCTATACCTGTATTTATTTACGTACTCTATACATCTCTTTCTCTCTCTCTCTCTCTCTCTCTCTCTCTCTCTCTTCTCTCTCTCTCTCTCTCTCTATACCTGTATTTATTTACTTACTCTATACATCTCTATCTCTACCTGTATTTATTTACATACTCTATACATCTCTCTCTCTATACCTGTATTTATTTACGTACTCTATACATCTCTCTTTCTCTCTCTACCTGTATTTATTTACATACTCTATACATCTCTCTATACCTATATTTATTTACATACTCTAGACATCTCTCTATACCTGTATTTATTTACATACTCTATACATCTCTCTCTACCTGTATTTATTTACATACTCTATACATCTCTCTCTCTACCTGTATTTATTTACATACTCTATTACATCTCTCTCTCTCTACCTGTATTTATTTACATACTCTATACATCTCTCTCTACCTGTATTTATTTACATACTCTATACATCTCTCTCTCTCTACCTGTATTTATTTACATACTCTATACATCTCTCTCTCTCTACCTGTATTTATTTACATACTCTATACATCTCTCTCTCTACCTGTATTTATTTACATACTCTATACATCTCTCTCTGTGCCTGTATTTATTTACATACTCTATACATCTCTCTCTCTCTATACCTGTATTTATTTACATACTCTATACATCTCTCTCTCTCTCTCTCTCCTCTATTTATCTCTCTATACCTGTATTTATTTACTTACTCTATACATCTCTATCTCTACCTGTATTTATTTACATACTCTATACATCTCTCTCTATACCTGTATTTATTTACATACTCTATACATCTCTCTTTCTCTCTCTACCTGTATTTATTTACATACTCTATACATCTCTCTCTATATTTATTTACATACTCTAGACATCTCTCTATACCTGTATTTATTTACATACTTTATACATCTCTCTCTACCTGTATTTATTTACATATACATCTCTCTCTATATATACCTGTATTTATTTAAATACTCTCTCTCTCTATACCTGTATTTATTTACATACTCTATACATCTCTCTCTATACCTGTATTTATTTACATACTCTATACATCTCTCTCTATACCTGTATTTATTTACATACTCTATACATCTCTCTCTGTGCCTGTATTTATTTACATACTCTATACATCTCTCTCTCTCTCTACCTGTATTTATTTACATACCATACATCTCTCTCTCTCTACCTGTATTTATTTACATACTCTATACATCTCTCTCTGTGCCTGTATTTATTTACATACTCTATACATCTCTCTCTCTACCTGTATTTATTTACATACTCTATACATCACTCTCTCTCTACCTGTATTTATTTACATACTCTATACATCTCTCTCTCTACCTGTATTTATTTACATACTCTATACATCTCTCTCTCTACCTGTATTTATTTACATACTCTATACATCTGTGCCTGTATTTATTTACATACTCTATACATCTCTCTCTCTCTATACCTGTATTTATTTATGTACTCTATACATCTCTCTCTCTCTCTCTCTCTCTCTCTCTCTCTCTCTCTCTCTCTCTCTCTCTATACCTGTATTTATTTACTTACTCTATACATCTCTATCTCTACCTGTATTTATTTACATACTCTATACATCTCTCTCTCTATACCTGTATTTATTTACGTACTCTATACATCTCTCTTTCTCTCTCTACCTGTATTTATTTACATACTCTATACATCTCTCTATACCTATATTTATTTACATACTCTAGACATCTCTCTATACCTGTATTTATTTACATACTTTATACATCTCTCTCTACCTGTATTTATTTACATACTCTCTACATCTCTCTCTCTATATACCTGTATTTATTTAAATACTCTATAAATCTCTCTCTATACCTGTATTTATTTACATACTCTATACATCTCTCTCTATACCTGTATTTATTTACATACTCTATACATCTCTCTCTCTCTCTCTCTCTCTCTCTCTCTCTCTACCTGTATTTATTTACATACTCTATACATCTCTCTATCTCTCTACCTGTATTTATTTACATACTCTATACATCTCTCTCTACCTGTATTTATTTACATACTCTATACATCTCTCTCTGTGCCTGTATTTATTTACATACTCCATACATCTCTCTCTCTCTCTCTCTCTCCTCTATTTATTTACTGTATTTATATACTCTATACATCTCTCTATCTCTACCTGTATTTATTTGCATACTCTATACATCTCTCTACCTGTATTTATTTACATACTCTATACATCTCTCTCTGTGCCTGTATTTATTTACATACTCCATACATCTCTCTCTCTACCTGTATTTATTTACATACTCTATACATCTCTCTCTCTCTCTACCTGTATTTATTTACATACTCTAGACATCTCTCTCTCTACCTGTATTTATTTACAATTCTATACATCTCTCTCTCTCTACCTGTATTTATTTACATACTCTCTACATCTCTCTCTATATATACCTGTATTTATTTAAATACTCTATAAATCTCTCTCTATACCTGTATTTATTTACATACTCTATACATCTCTCTCTATACCTGTATTTATTTACATACTCTATACATCTCTCTCTATACCTGTATTTATTTACATCCTCTATACATCTCTCTCTGTGCCTGTATTTATTTACATACTCTATACATCTCTCTCTCTCTACCTGTATTTATTTACATACCATACATCTCTCTCTCTACCTGTATTTATTTACATACTCTATACATCTCTCTCTGTGCCTGTATTTATTTACATACTCTAGACATCTCTCTCTCTACCTGTATTTATTTACATACTCTATACATCTCTCTCTCTCTCTCTACCTGTATTTATTTACATACTCTATACATCTCTCTCTCTCTACCTGTATTTATTTACATACTCTATACATCTCTCTCTCTCTACCTGTATTTATTTACATACCTATACATCTCTCTCTACCTGTATTTATTTACATACTCTATACATCTCTCTCTGTGCCTGTATTTATTTACATACTCTAGACATCTCTCTCTACCTGTATTTATTTACATACTTTACTCTCTCTCTCTCTACCTGTATTTATTTACATACTCTATACATCTCTCTCTCTACCTGTATTTATTTACATACTCTATACATCTCTCTCTGTGCCTGTATTTATTTACATACTCCATACATCTCTCTCTCTCTCTACCTGTATTTATTTACATACTCTATACATCTCTCTCTCTCTCTCTCTCTCTCTCTCTACCTGTATTTATTTACATACTCTATACATCTCTCTCTCTCTCTACCTGTATTTATTTGCATACTCTATACATCTCTCTCTACCTGTATTTATTTACATACTCTATACATCTCTCTCTGTGCCTGTATTTATTTACATACTCTATACATCTCTCTCTCTCTACCTGTATTTATTTACATACTCTATACATCTCTCTCTGTGCCTGTATTTATTTACATACTCCATACATCTCTCTCTCTCTACCTGTATTTATTTACATACTCTATACATCTCTCTATCTCTCTACCTGTATTTATTTGCATACTCTATACATCTCTCTCTACCTGTATTTATTTACATACTCTATACATCTCTCTCTGTGCCTGTATTTATTTACATACTCCATACATCTCTCTCTCTACCTGTATTTATTTACATACTCTATACATCTCTCTCTCTCTCTACCTGTATTTATTTACATACTCTAGACATCTCTCTCTCTACCTGTATTTATTTACAATTCTATACATCTCTCTCTCTCTACCTGTATTTATTTACATACTCTCTACATCTCTCTCTATATATACCTGTATTTATTTAAATACTCTATAAATCTCTCTCTATACCTGTATTTATTTACATACTCTATACATCTCTCTCTATACCTGTATTTATTTACATACTCTATACATCTCTCTCTATACCTGTATTTATTTACATCCTCTATACATCTCTCTCTGTGCCTGTATTTATTTACATACTCTATACATCTCTCTCTCTCTACCTGTATTTATTTACATACCATACATCTCTCTCTCTCTACCTGTATTTATTTACATACTCTATACATCTCTCTCTGTGCCTGTATTTATTTACATACTCTAGACATCTCTCTCTCTACCTGTATTTATTTACATACTCTATACATCACTCTCTCTCTACCTGTATTTATTTACATACTCTATACATCTCTCTCTCTCTCTCTACCTGTATTTATTTACATACTCTATACATCTCTCTCTCTCTACCTGTATTTATTTACATACTCTATACATCTCTCTCTGTGCCTGTATTTATTTACATACTCCATACATCTCTCTCTCTCTCTCTCTCTCTCTCTCTACCTGTATTTATTTACATACTCTACATACTCTCTCTCTCTCTCTCTCTCTCTCTACCTGTATTTATTTACATACTCTATACATCTCTCTCTCTCTCTACCTGTATTTATTTGCATACTCTATACATCTCTCTCTACCTGTATTTATTTACATACTCTATACATCTCTCTCTGTGCCTGTATTTATTTACATACTCTATACATCTCTCTCTCTACCTGTATTTATTTACATACTCTATACATCTCTCTCTGTGCCTGTATTTATTTACATACTCCATACCTCTCTCTCTCTCTCTCTCTCTCTCTCTCTCTCTCTCTCTCTCTCTCTCTACCTGTATTTATTTACATACTCTATACATCTCTCTCTCTCTACCTGTATTTATTTACATACTCTATACATCTCTCTCTACCTGTATTTATTTACATACTCTATACATCTCTCTCTGTGCCTGTATTTATTTACATACTCCATACATCTCTCTCTCTACCTGTATTTATTTACATACTCTATACATCTCTCTCTCTCTACCTGTATTTATTTACATACTCTAGACATCTCTCTCTCTACCTGTACATTCTATACATCTCTCTCTCTCTACCTGTATTTATTTACATACTCTCTACATCTCTCTCTATATATACCTGTATTTATTTAAATACTCTATAAATCTCTCTCTATACCTGTATTTATTTACATACTCTATACATCTCTCTCTATACCTGTATTTATTTACATACTCTATACATCTCTCTCTATACCTGTATTTATTTACATCCTCTATACATCTCTCTCTGTGCCTGTATTTATTTACATACTCTATACATCTCTCTCTCTCTCTACCTGTATTTATTTACATACCATACATCTCTCTCTCTCTACCTGTATTTATTTACATACTCTATACATCTCTCTCTGTGCCTGTATTTATTTACATACTCTAGACATCTCTCTCTCTACCTGTATTTATTTACATACTCTATACATCACTCTCTCTCTACCTGTATTTATTTACATACTCTATACATCTCTCTCTCTCTCTACCTGTATTTATTTACATACTCTATACATCTCTCTCTCTCTACCTGTATTTATTTACATACTCTATACATCTCTCTCTGTGCCTGTATTTATTTACATACTCTATACATCTCTCTCTCTACCTGTATTTATTTACATACTCTATACATCTCTCTCTCTCTCTCTCTCTCTACCTGTATTTAT
>NC_060182.1:14711883-14726883 GCF_021184085.1 Oncorhynchus gorbuscha
TTAAAAAGACAAACCTCAGGCGTTATTGTCCATGGGCTCCTGTGAAAGTAAAAATGCTTGGGAATTTCGAGAAATCTCTCTGC
Source organism: Oncorhynchus gorbuscha (assembly GCF_021184085.1). Classification (NCBI taxonomy): domain Eukaryota; kingdom Metazoa; phylum Chordata; class Actinopteri; order Salmoniformes; family Salmonidae; genus Oncorhynchus; species Oncorhynchus gorbuscha. The sequence continues at coordinate 14,711,967 of NC_060182.1, forward strand.
TCCCTTTCCCTCCTTGACAACAAACGTCTCACCTAAAACTACACACACACACGCACGCACGCACGCACGCACACACACACACACACACACACTCACACGCACACACACTCAACAGCCTCGGGGTGAAAGATAAGGTGGCTGTCTTTGATACATAGTGTTAACCATGACACAACAGCCTAAAGCGTTGACTTTAAACTCTGCTCACCTCTCCTCTCCTCACCACTCTTCTCCACTCTCCTTCATTTCCCTCCTCTCCTTTCCCACCTTCTCATATGTTCTCTGCCTTGTCTTTTCTACTCTCCTCTCTTCTCCCCTCCCCTCCGCCTCTCCTGTCCTCCCCTCCACCTCACCTCTCCTGCCCCCCCCCCCCCACCCCCTTCTTCTCTCTCGCCTCTCGTCCTCCTCCACTCGTCACGGTGTGTTTATCTGGGACCTGTGATTCCCTGGGTGTGAAACTGGGAGCAGTAAATAGCCCAGGGGACATGTACAAATGTAAATAACTATGGTAAACAGCTCAGAGCCATGGACTGGTCTGGGTTTCTGTGAAAACTGAAACATTTGGAAGTTTAGGAAAAGTGAGAAACACATACTTCCTGTGTCAACACAATAACTGTTTACCTCAGCTCTGCTAGAGAAGCCTTCCAAAAGCAGGTAGGCATGAATCACATTGTAAAAACATTTCAGCATCCTCTACCATTACACCCATGATGTCAAATAACATGTGCTTGTGTTCCCAATGCTTTCTCTGGTGTATTTGTTGAAGCATTCTGACGTTCTAGGAGCTCATCTATAATGGAATGAGACAAGCTTTCATGTTAATCATAGCTGAGCTATTTTCCGCTCTGCAAATCATTCTGCAACATGAATTTTAAACATGGCGATCATATTATGCAGATCTGAATAATATGTCATGGTATAAAACAACACCATATATAGCACATCATCCTACACTGTAATGCAACTGCTCTCCCTTCTAGATTATCTTCTAAAACAAAATGGTGTTGCATATTTTAAAAGTGAAAATAAAAATGATTTAAAACACAGAATGAAATGGGCAAAAGGAGTGAAGAGAGGGTAAGGTTACAAATATTCGGAGAACATTCAATAAATTCCCTTCCAGAGATCCTGGATGGAGGATTCCTGATTTCCCGCTTTTTCCTCATTCCGGGAATCCTCTCACCGGGATTACGGGAAAACCAGGGAATTTATTGAAATTTCCCTGATTTTTGCAACCCTCGGAAAGGAAGAGAAGAAGAGAATGAGAGACAAAGGAAGAGAAAGAGAAGCTCCGCTGAAGAACCCGTTCTCCTGTCGAGTCACCTAGTGGGTGAGAGATTAGTTGGAAGGAGGTGTGTGTGTGTGTGTGTGTGTGTGTGTGTGTGTGTGTGTGTGTGTGTGTGTGTGTGTGTGTGTGTGTGTGTGTGTGTGTGTGTGTGTGTGTGTGTGTGTGTGTGTGTGTGTGTGTGTGTGTGTGTGTGTGTGTGTGTGTGTGTGTGTGTGTGTGTGTGTGTGTGTGTGTGTGTGTGTGTGTGTGTGTGTGTGTGTGTGTGTGTGTGTGTGTGTGTGTGTGTTCCTGCAGACAAGCAAGGCCATTCGCTGAACGAATGGTTTAAACATTCCCATCTCCAGACCATCAACAACACACATCACAGGCTGGAGGAGGAATAGAACAGGTAAGCTGCAAAAATACAGCTATTTTCCTGAACAGAGAAGGGCACTATGGTCACCAAGTCAAACCTTCCTAAATCTACTTATATATAATACACTATACAGACAGACTTTACGGTATGTTGCCCAGTAAAAAAAATAATAATCAAGTAATGTTTTTTAGACCCCAATTCAAACAGTCATGTTTTTTATGGCATTAAGCCTTCTATATCTCCCATGCACACGCCAGCAGGGTTAGGAGTAGGAGTAGATGTGGGCGATGTGGATGGATGTCTATGTTAATAAATCCATTGAATGTACAGCATCACAATGTAATCCATTATTAATTAATTTTAGGTAGGTTCTAAAAAGCCTTTTATGACTAATAAAATGAAGGCTGTATTATGTTGCTGGTCTGTGCAGCCTATATTCTAAGTGGCTGTGCCATGCACATGAAACCAATGGTGATTTTGGTCCTTAAACAGACAAGTCACACTTACTTGGCTACCCTGATGAGTCAACACACATATACAGTAGTTTGGAAGTACGCTAAGAATATCATTAAATATAACAGAATACAATTCAGAGATAAGCCCATGTTTATTTCATCCATGTTTCATCTCTTTCCTATCCTCACTCCGCTTTGTTAGGGAGCAGACGTCTTACATTCAGAGTATCTTCATCCTGATGCCAAAAGAAAATAATAGCAATCTACATTTTCAAAAATATGTGTGTCTCGTGTTCATATTTCACAAGCTTCACGGGGCATTTGGAATTGCCTATATGCAATCTAACAAAATAATAGACCTACAATTGATTTAGGCTACATTATTACATACTAAATGTTCCTAATCAGCGATAGATGAACTATTGTATATCGCCTCCACTTATTTGCCAGAGTTAATCAAATATACAGACAGAGATTAAAGAAAATCACATTGATTGATTAAGACGAGCCACATGTTTTAGTCCGGAAGTACTGTAGGACTCGGTTACTAATGCACTTGATAAGATACATAACACGCTGTCACAATGTTCTGATCAGTGATAATCAATCAGTCGACTAGACAAGATGATCATGAGCTGCACTCACCTCAATTCAGCTAACAATTCCACGGTCTAATTGTAGCCTAATCAATTTCCAAACGGAGATTCATTGAAAATAAAAATCTGACATCGATTTATCAAGATTTATCAAGATGAGTCCCCAGGATTGTTTAAAGCAGCACCAAACGGTGCTGAAATAGTTGACCACGCGCATTAAGACTATTGCTTCAAATGTATTACAACAATTGGATGGCTTTGGGTGTTTCAGTAAGCAACAATCTGATGCCTTCAATGCATTAGCATACTTTATCCTAATGTTTCCATCATTCATTGATATTTATTCCCACAGTAAATCCTTATGGATCCATCCAGACAGGGGTGCAACTTTGGTTTTAGAAGTGTGGGGGGGGGTATAATTATTTGTTATTATAATTATTTTTATCCAGCCTCCGCATGGTCCTAAAGCACACCGTTACCAGCTTTTGTATCACATTCCAATGAGAAACTGGGGGGACAAAAATGCAATTTCAGAATGTGGTTGGGAGGGACATGTCCCCACCCCGTCCCCCATCCCAGTGAAAGTTGCGCCCCTGAATCCAGTTGTGGTTGAGGAATGCAGTGCATGTGGTGGGACTATGCGATGAGATGGGTGAAGTGACATGCTTCGCAAAGTTTAGACCTGCCAGGAGGATAGTAGTAACAGGCACTGCCTCACAACCATCAACAGCTTAAGAGCATAGTGCGTGCCAATGCCGCCATAGCATTACGGTTACATTTCATACTAAGCCGTAGGAAAAACTTTACACCGCAATCATGACTAGATCGGTTTCCACGGGGGAAAAAGTAGAGGCTTTGCCACCGGCAATACCCTTCATTGGCGGGATGCTAAACCGGCAATACCCTTCATTGGCGGGATGCTAAACCGGCAATACCCTTCATTGGCGGGATGCTAAACCGGCAATACCCTTCATTGGCGGGATGCTAAACCGGCAATACCCTTCATTGGCGGGATGCTAAACCGGCAATACCCTTCATTGGCGGGATGCTAAACCGGCAATACCCTTCTTTGGCGGGATGCTAAACCGGCAATTACCTTCATTGGCGGATTGCTAAACCGGCAATACCCATCATTGGCGGGATGCTAAACCGGCAATACCCTTCATTGGTGGGATGCTAAACCGGCAATACCCTTCATTGGCGGGATGCTAAACCGGCAATACCCTTCATTGGTGGGATGCTAAAGGTAGCAAAATAAATGCCTTGGTTTGAATGGTGTAATATATGTGTCATCCATCCATCCCTCCATCCCTCCATCCCTCCATCCATCCATCCCTCTATCCCTCCATCCCTCCATCCCTCCATCCCTCTATGCTTCCATCCCTCCATCCCTCCATCCCTCCATCCCTCTACTCCTCCCCTATTTCCACCATTCTGATACCCCAACACCGATCATGGGAGAATATTAATTTTATACTCCTCGCTTCCTCTCTCCTCACTCCTTCTCAAAACCCATTGGAGGAGAAGTTCATACAGGAGGGAATTCTGGCTTTCTCGTGCAACGGGTTTTGAGAAGGAGTGAGGAGAAAGGATGCGAGGAGCGAACAATTCAGATGCTCCCCACGAAAATCTAATTTGGCCTTGCTGAGTGGGGCTTTTGATTGGCTATCATAAGTCAGAGATGACAGTGATTGGCTATCATAAGTCAGGGAGAACAGTGATTGGCTATCAGAAGCCAGGGGGAGAGGGGGAATTATCTAAACTGGCAGGAAGACAGGGAGAACACAGCAGAGGGTGAGGGGATTGCCTCTCAAAACACCCCTGCCAAACATTCACACAGTAGAACAACAGAATGTGAAAAACGGAAGGAAGCTACTGTTTGATGACTACGACTCAGACGCCATTTCAGTCCCACTCGAGTGGTCCCAGTTCTGTCACACAAGTCTGTGATTGGGTAATTACCACATATTCAACTTGAGGGAGAGATTTGATTGGCTGCAGAGGGCAGGAGGGGTGGAGCATGGCCATTTGCATGAACACTGACTGAGGGAGAAAATCAGAATGGGAGCAGATTATCCCGCTGGTTCCACATGGGAGAGAGAGAGCTCTGGATAGGCAAGATAAGGAAATGTATATCAAACTGCTGCCAGCCAAATATGTATCCAATAACCAAAAAGCACAAACAATTTATAATAAAGCCAAATAGCGATGGAAGAGGCTTCACCCTACAGCGGGATGGGAAGGGGTATTTTTAGCATGGCTGGTGATAATTACTATCTATTCAGTGTGTTCAGCAGGAGAGCCAGATCTGAAATGCCACTGTGAGGGCTACGCACGTACACACACACACAGTTACATTACACACACAGGCACGCACACACACACAAGTTCTGATCTCTACCGAGTAGAGAACCCAACCGTTTAATTACACATTCAGAAAGTTCAATACGCAATTAGAGACAATCACACTGTCTTAGCTCTTCTTGCAACAAGATCTCATAGTTTCCCTTCCAAACCGACATATTATGGATGAACGTCTATTTTTTACGCCTTAATTCTGCATAGTTACAGGGATAATTCCACATGGTTACAGGGTTAGATCCACATGGTTACAGGGTTAGATCCACATGGTTACAGGGTTAGATCCACATGGTTACAGGGTTAGATCCACATGGTTACAGGGTTAGATCCACATGGTTACAGGGTTAGATCCACATGGTTACAGGGTTAGATCCACATGGTTACAGGGTTCTCTTCGATTATAATCACAGACGTATATATTCCCCCCCAAGCAGACACATTGATGGCACTGAACTAACTTTATTTGACTCTTTGCAAACTGGAATCCATACATCCTGATGCTGCATTCATTGTAGCTGGGGATTTTAACAAGGCTAATCTGAAAACAAGACTCCCTAAATTATATCAGCATATCGACTGCGCAACCAGGGCGGGAAAAACCTTGGATCATTGTTACTCTAACTTCCGCGACGCATATAAGGCCCTGCCCCGCCCTCCTTTCGGAAAAGCTGACCACGACACCATTTTGCTGATCCCTGCCTACAAACAGAAACTAAAACAAGAGGCTCCCACGCTGAGGTCTGTCCAACGCTGGTCCGACCAAGCTGATTCCACACTCCAAGACTGCTTCCATCACGTGGACTGGGATATGTTTCGTATTGCATCAGACAGCAACATTGACGAATACGCTGATTCGGTGTGCGAGTTCATTAGAACATGCGTTGAAGATGTCGTTCCCATAGCAACGATTAAAACATTCCCTAACCAGAAACAGTGGATTGATGGCAGCATTCGCGTGAAACTGAAAGCGCGAACCACTGCTTTTAATCAGGGCAAGGTGACTGGTAACATGATCGAATATAAACAGTGCAGTTATTCCCTCCGTAAGGCTATCAAACAAGCTACGCGTCAGTATAGAGACAAAGTAGAATCTCATTTCAACGGCTCAGACACAAGAGGTATGTGGCAGGGTCTACAGTCAATTACGGACTACAAGAAGAAAACCAGCCCAGTCACGGACCAGGATGTCTTGCTCCCAGGCAGACTAAATAACTTTTTTGCCCGCTTTGAGGACAATACAGTGCCACTGACACGGCCTGCAACGAAAACGGCCTCTCCTTCACTGCAGCCGAGGTGAGTAAAACATTTAAACGTGTTAACCCTCGCAAGGTTTCAGGCCCAGACGGCATCCCCAGCCGCGCCCTCAGAGCATGCGCAGACCAGCTGGCTGGTGTGTTTACGGACATATTCAATCAATCCCTATACCAGTCTGCTATTCTCACATGCTTCAAGAGGCCCACCATTGTTCCTGTTCCCAAGAAAGCTAAGTTAACTGAGCTAAACGACTACCGCCCCGTAGCACCTACTTCCGTCATCATGAAGTGCTTTGAGAGACTAGTCAAGGACCATATCACCTCCACCCTACCTGACACCCTAGACCCACTCCAATTTGCTTACCGCCCAAATAGGTCCACAGACGATGCAATCTCAACCACACTGCACACTGCCCTAACCCATCTGGACAAGAGGAATACCTATGTGAGAATGCTGTTCATCGACTACAGCTCTGGGTCTCGACCCCGCCCTGGGCAACTGGGTACTGGACTTCCTGACAGGCCGCCCCCAGGTGGTGAGGGTAGGCAACAACATCTCCACCCCACTGATCCTCAACACTGGGGCCCCACAAGGGTGCGTTCTGAGCCCTATCCTGTACTCCCTGTTCACCCACGACTGCGTGGCCACGCACGCCTCCAACTCAATCATCAAGTTTGCGGACGACACAACAGTGGTAGGCTTGATTACCAACAACGACGAGACGGCCTACAGGTAGGAGGTGAGGGCCCTCGGAGTGTGGTGTCAGGAAAATAACCTCACACTCAACGTCAACAAAACTAAGGAGATGATTGTGGACTTCAGGAAACAGCAGAGGGAACACCCCGCCATCCACATCGATGGGACAGTAGTGGAGAGGGTAGTAAGTTTTAAGTTCCTCGGCATACACATCACAGACAAACTGAATCGGTCCACTCACACAGACAGCATCGTGAAGAAGGCGCAGCAGCGCCTCTTCAACCTCAGGAGGCTGAAGAAATTTGGCTTGTCACCAAAAGCTCTCACAAACTTCTACAGATGCACAATCGAGAGCATCCTGGCGGGCTGCATCACCGCCTGGTACGGCAACTGCTCCGCCCACAACCGTAAGGCTCTCCAGAGGGTAGTGAGGTCTGCACAATGCATCACCGGGGGCAAACTACCTGCCCTCCAGGACACCTACACCACCCGATGTTACAGGAAGGCCATAAAGATCATCAAGGACAACAACCACCCGAGCCACTGCCTGTTCACCTCGCTATCATCCAGAAGGCGAGGTCAGTACAGTTGCATCAAAGCTGGGACCGAGAGACTGAAAAACAGCTTCTATCTCAAGGCCATCAGACTGTTAAACAGCAACCACTAACATTGAGTGGCCGCTGCCAACACACTGACTCAACTCCAGCCATTTTAATAATGGAAACTGATGGGAAATGATGTAAAATATATCACTAGCCACTTTAAACAATGCTACCTAATATAATGTTTACATACCCTACATTATTCATCTCATATGTATACGTATATACTGTACTCTATATCATCTACTGCATCCTTATGTAATACATGTATCACTAGCCACTTTAACTATGCCACTTTGTTTACATACTCATATGTATACGCATATACTGTACTCTATATCATCTACTGCATCTTTATGTAATACATGTATCACTAGCCACTTTAACTATGCCACTTTGTTTACATACTCATCTCATATGTATTTACTGTACTCGATACCATCTACTGTATCTTGCCTATGCTGCTCTGTACAATCACTCATTCATATATCTTTATGTACATATTCTTTATCCCCTTACACTGTGTATAAGACAGAAGTTTTGGAATTGTTAGTTAGATTACTTGTTGGTTATTACTGCATTGTTGGAACTAGAAGCACAAGCATTTCGCTACACTCGCATTAACATCTGCTAACCATGTGTACACTGAGGAAGGTATATATCCACGTTCTCAGCACCTGTTCAAACGTCCGAAAACAAAGTCTTTTTCTAGTGATCAGCCTCCTATTTTTACAGCACTCAAACGCACTGCGCAGCAACCTTCTGATTTAACAGCACAATATGCGCACACACACACACACACACACACACACACACACACACACACACACACACACACACACACACACACACACACACACACACACACACACACACACACACACACACACACACACACACACACACACACACACACACACACACACAATACACATATGCACACATGCACACACACACACACAACACACAAAATCAAAACCCTGAGTTTAGGACAATAACCTGGTCGATACGTTCTGTATTCAACGTATCTGATCCCAGATAGTCCCCATCTCAGGGGACCAGGTGATGATGATATGGGGACTAGATGACCTGTCATTATCTCTGCTTAGACACTCACATTACCTCCCCTCCATCATCCCCATTACCTCTGAACAGTCAGCACGCAATTACACATCACTGGGCTGTCACCATGGCAACAGCGGACCCATAGCTACCTACAGTACCTACCTACCTACCTGTGTTGAATCGCTTGAATCTCAAAATGGCTGATGGGAGTCCGCAGGTAAAATGGAATCATCCCCAGCAGAATTGACATCAAGTTTCAAGAAATTATCTGACGTCAATGTAGGCTACCTGTAATTCTCTAGTAGTGACCAGAGCTGGGTCGTTCTTTAGTAGTGACCAGAGCTGGGTCGTTCTTTAGTAGTGACCAGAGCTGGGTCGTTCTTTAGTAGTGACCAGAGCTGGGTCGTTCTTTAGTAGTGACCAGAGCTGGGTCGTTCTTTAGTAGTGACCAGAGCTGGGTCGTTCTTTAGTAGTGACCAGAGCTGGGTCATTCTTTAATAGTGACCAGAGCTGGGTCGTTCTTTAGTAGTGACCAGAGCTGGGTCGTTCTTTAGTAGTGACCAGAGCTGGGTCGTGTTAAGGCACCAAACTGAAGAAAACGGGAGATCAACTCAGATTCAGATTGTTTAATACTGTGGTCACATGTATAGGGTTGCAGGTGTGATTGCAGGGTACAGCGAAAATATTATTATAGAAATAGCACTATATAATAACAACAGTAGCAGTGATGAATATATACATGTCCACTGGGGTGGAGGCAGAGTAAAGACTGTTGAGGGGCTGGGGGGGATGACCACAGGGGGAACAGCAGAATGACCACAGGGGGAACAGCAGAATGACCACAGGGGGAACAGCAGAATGACCACAGGGGGAACAGCAGAATGACCACAGGGGGAACAGCAGAATGACCACAGGGGGAACAGCAGAATGACCACAGGGGGAACAGCAGCATGACCATAGGGGGAACAGCAGAATGACCACACGGGGAACAGCAGAATGACCACAGGGGGAACAGCAGAATGACCACAGGGGGAACAGCAGAATGACCATTGAGGGGAAGAGGGGGAATGACCACAGGGGGAACAGCAGCATGACCACAGGGGGAACAGCAGCATGACCATTGAGGGGAAGAGGGGGAATGAGCACAGGGGGAACAGCAGAATGACCACAGGGGGAACAGCAGAATGACCACAGGGGGAAGGGCAGCATGACCACAGGGGGAACAGCAGCATGACCATTGAGGGGCTGGAGGGAATGACCATAGGGGGAACAGCAGAATGACCACAGGGGGAACAGCAGAATGACCACAAGGGGAACAGCTGCATGACCACAGGGGGAACAGCAGAATGACCATTGAGGGGAAGAGGGGGAATGACCACAGGGGGAACAGCAGCATGACCATTGAGGGGAAGAGGGGGAATGACCACAGGGGGAACAGCAGAATGACCACAGGGGGAACAGCAGAATGACCACAGGGGGAACAGCAGCATGACCACAGGGGGAACAGCAGAATGACCACAGGGGGAACAGCAGCATGACCACAGGGGGAACAGCAGAATGACCACAGGGGGAACAGCAGAATGACCACAGGGGGAACAGCAGAATGACCACAGGGGGAAGAGCAGAATGACCACAGGGGGAACAGCAGAATGACCACAGGGGGAAGAGCAGAAGGACCACAGGGGGAACAGCAGAATGACCACAGGGGGAACAGCAGAATGACCACAGGGGGAAGAGCAGCATGACCACAGGGGGAACAGCAGCATGACCATTGAGGGGCTGGAGGGGGAATGACCACAGGGGGAACAGCAGCAAGACCATTGAGGGGAAGAGGGGGAATGACCACAGGGGGAACAGCAGAATGACCACAGGGGGAACAGCAGAATGACCACAGGGGGAACAGCAGAATGACCACAGGGGGAACAGCAGAATGACCACAGGGGGAACAGCAGAATGACCATTGAGGGGAAGAGGGGGAATGACCACAGGGGGAACAGCAGCATGACCACAGGGGGAACAGCAGCATGACCATTGAGGGGAAGAGGGGGAATGACCACAGGGGGAACAGCAGCATGACCATTGAGGGGAAGAGGGGGAATGACCACAGGGGGAACAGCAGAATGACCATTGAGGGGAAGAGGGGGAATGACCACAGGGGGAACAGCAGAATGACCATTGAGGGGAAGAGGGGGAATGACCACAGGGGGAACAGCAGAATGACCATTGAGGGGGTGGGGGGAATGACCACAGGGGAGCAGCAGAATGACCATTGAGGGGAAGAGGGGGAATGACCACAGGGGGAGCAGCAGAATGACCATTGAGGGGTGGGGGGAATGACCACAGGGGGGATGGAGGGGCAGAATGACCATTGAGGGGGTGGGGGAATGCAGGGGAGCAGCAGAATGACCATTGAGGGGGTGGGGGGAATGACCACAGGGGGAGCAGCAGAATGACCATTGAGGGGGTGGGGGGAATGACCACAGGGGGAGCAGCAGAATGACCATTGAGGGGGTGGGGGGAATGACCACAGGGGAGCAGCAGAATGACCATTGAGGGGTGGGGGGAATGACCACAGGGGAGCAGCAGAATGACCATTGAGGGGGTGGGGGGAATGACCACAGGGGGAGCAGCAGAATGACCATTGAGGGGTGGGGGGAATGACCACAGGGGGAGCAGCAGAATGACCATTGAGGGGTGGGGGGAATGACCACAGGGGAGCAGCAGAATGACCATTGAGGGGGTGGGGGAATGACCACAGGGGAGCAGCAGAATGACCATTGAGGGGGTGGGGGAATGACCACAGGGGGAGCAGCAGAATGACCATTGAGGGGTGGGGGGAATGACCACAGGGGGAGCAGCAGAATGACCATTGAGGGGGTGGGGGGAATGACCACAGGGGAGCAGCAGAATGACCATTGAGGGGGTGGGGGGAATGACCACAGGGGAGCAGCAGAATGACCATTGAGGGGTGGGGGGAATGACCACAGGGGGAGCAGCAGAATGACCATTGAGGGGGTGGGGGAATGACCACAGGGGGGCAGCAGAATGACCATTGAGAATGACCATTGAGGGGTGGGGGGAATGACCACAGGGGGAGCAGCAGAATGACCATTGAGGGGGTGGGGGAATGACCACAGGGGGAGCAGCAGAATGACCATTGAGGGGGTGGGGGAATGACCACAGGGGGAGCAGCAGAATGACCATTGAGGGGGTGGGGGAATGACCACAGGGGAGCAGCAGAATGACCATTGAGGGGGGGGGGGGGAATGACCACAGGGTGGGGGAATGGGAGCAGCAGAATGACCATTGAGGGGGTGGGGGAATGACCACAGGGGAGCAGCAGAATGACCATTGAGGGGTGGGGGGAATGACCACAGGGGAGCAGCAGAATGACCATTGAGGGGTGGGGGAATGACCACAGGGGAGCAGCAGAATGACCATTGAGGGGGTGGGGGGAATGACCACAGGGGAGCAGCAGAATGACCATTGAGGGGTGGGGGGAATGACCACAGGGGAGCAGCAGAATGACCATTGAGGGGGTGGGGGGAATGACCACAGGGGGAGCAGCAGAATGACCATTGAGGGGTGGGACCACAGGTCCTCTTTCACCCGTATGACAGAAGGAACCGACCAAGTGGACCCAGCGACGCTTCAGACGGGAATGACCACAGGGGGAGCAGCAGAATGACCATTGAGGGGTGGGGGGAATGACCACAGGGGAGCAGCAGAATGACCATTGAGGGGTGGGGGAATGACCACAGGGGGAGCAGCAGAATGACCATTGAGGGGGGGGGTGGGGGAATGACCACAGGGGGAGCAGCAGAATGACCATTGAGTGAAATAAAAACAAAAAAGTAATAATATACATATTAACAACTGCAACAGTGATGAATGTCGTTGGGGTGGGGGCAGCGTAAACACTGTTAGGGGCTGGAATGTCTATAGAGACAGTAGAAGGGGGGAGCAACAGGATAAGGAATGTCCATGGGGGAGTAGAAGGGGGGAGCAACAGGATAAGGAATGTCCATAGAGAGAGTAGAAGGGGGAGCAACAGGATAAAGAATGTCCATAGAGAGAGTAGAAGGGGGGGGAGCAACAGGATAAGGAATGTCCATAGAGAGAGTAGAAGGGGGGAGCAACAGGATAAGGAATGTCCATAGAGAGAGTAGAAGGGGGGGAGCAACAGGATAAAGAATGTCCATGGGGGAGTAGCAGGTAAAGTCAGTGAGAGTTGGGGGCGTGTGCAGAGCGGTGTCAATGGGGGGAGTTGTTGATCATGTCCAATAAGAGCACACGTTTTAATTTTTCCTTTTCAAAACATTACTTAGTCATCATTGAAAGTGCAATGTGAAATGGAGCATGTACTTATTTTATTTACTTAACTAGGCAAGTCAGTTGTTTTTTTTACTGTTTCCAACGCGTACTGAGAGAGGGAGCGCCATACTATCAAACCTATAGCCCTGTCAATAAACTGAAACAACAGTCCTCACTTTACTGAGCTCATCTCTGACAAATAATTACACCCATAAACTACTGCTGCTGCCCTCGACACTAACAGCCTGAGACCCATCACACTCACTGATACAGACACTGAGAGGACTAACCAAACACTACTGATACAGACACTGAGAGGACTAATCAAACATCACTGATACAGACACTGAGAGGACTAACTAAACACTACTGATACAGACACTGAGAGGACTAACCAAACATCACTGATACAGACACAGAGAGGACTAACTAAACACTACTGATACAGACACTGAGAGGACTAACCAAACACTACTGATACAGACACTGAGAGGACTAACCAAACATCACTGATACAGACACTGAGAGGACTAACTAAACACTACTGATACAGACACTGAGAGGACTAACCAAACACTACTGATACAGACACTGAGAGGACTAACCAAACATTCCTGATACAGACACTGAGAGGACTAACCAAACATTCCTGATACAGACACTGAGAGGACTAACCAAACACTACTGATACAGACACTGAGAGGACTAACCAAACACTCACTGATACAGACACTGAGAGGACTAACCAAACACTCACTGATACAGACACTGAGAGGACTAACCAAACACTATTGATACAGACACTGAGAGGACTAACCAAACACTACTGATACAGACACTGAGAGGACTAACCAAACACTCACTGATACAGACACTGAGAGGACTAACCAAACACTCACTGATACAGACACTGAGAGGACTAACCAAACACTACTGATACAGACACTGAGAGGACTAACCAAACACTACTGATACCGACACTGAGAGGACTAACCAAACACTACTGATACAGACACTGAGAGGACTAACCAAACATTCCTGATACAGACACTGAGAGAACTAACCAAACACTACTGATACAGACACTGAGAGGACTAACCAAACACTCACTGATACAGACACTGAGAGGACTAACCAAACACTACTGATACAGACACTGAGAGGACTAACCAAACACTACTGATACAAACACTGAGAGGACTAACCAAACACTACTGATACAGACACTGAGAGAACTAACCAAACATTCCTGATACAGATACTGAGAGGACTAATCAAACATTAATGATACAGACACTGAGAGGACTAACCAAACATTACTGATACAGACACTGAGAGGACTAACCAAACATTACTGATACAGACACTGAGAGGACTAACCAAACATTACTGATACAGACACTGAGAGGACTAACCAAACATCACTGATACAGACACTGAGAGGACTAACCAAACATTACTGATACAGACACTGAGAGGACTAACCAAACATTACTGATACAGACACTGAGAGGACTAACCAAACATTACTGATACAGACACCGAGAGGACTAACCAAACATTACTGATACAGACACTGAGAGGACTAACCAAACATTACTGATACAGACACTGAGAGGACTAACCAAACATTACTGATACAGACACTGAGAGGACTAACCAAACATTACTGATACAGACACTGAGAGGACTAACCAAACATTAATGATACAGACACTGAGAGGACTAACCAAACATCACTGATACAGACACTGAGAGGACTAACCAAACATTACTGATACAGACACCGAGAGGACTAACCAAACATTACTGATACAGACACTGAGAGGACTAACCAAACATTACTGATACAGACACCGAGAGGACTAACCAAACATTACTGATACAGACACTGAGAGGACTAACCAAACATTACTGATACAGACACCGAGAGG
>NC_060182.1:14731883-14734383 GCF_021184085.1 Oncorhynchus gorbuscha
GGATTAAGGTTAAGGTTGAGGTTAGGGTTAGGGTTAGGGGAAGGGTTAGATAGAAGGGTTAAGGTTAGGGTTAGAGTTAGGGGAAGGGTTAGATAGAAGGGTTAGATAAAAGGGTTAGGGTTAGGGTTAGGGTTAGGGGGAGAGTTAGATAAAAGGGTTAAGGTTAGGGTTAGGGGAAGGGTTAGATAGAAGGGTTAAGGTTAAGGTTAGGGTTAGGGGAAGGGTTAGATAGAAGGGTTAAGGTTAGGGTTAAGGTTAGGGTTAACAAGGTATCATAGTTTCACCTCAGTATTCACATTTTGCCAGGGGTTAGAGTTATGTGGGGATAAATGGTTAAGTTTAGGCGTGAATTCCAGCAAGGAGTAAGGTTTGGGATAGGGTTAAGACAGGGGACTGCCTAGCTCTGGGATTGAACCTGCAATCCTCTGAGCAGGAGTGTGTGTTCTCAGCCCTTCCTCTGGCACCATCCACAATGCACTAGCAAGCTGTGCTACCTGCAGACTCACCTTTAGTCTGCAAGTAAATGCCACAGTATGCCAGCCCTGCCTCCCACAGGCAACCTGTCACTGAGCATCACAACACACACATTAACACAATGGCAGTGATATGTGCATGGAACAACATCTTATGGTGAATGATTCCCCTCTAACCCAGCTGGGTTTGGTCTGGTGAGGGACTCTCCGATTCACTCCACCTCACATTACCATTCTAATGGCTTTTCAGGAAGCCACCACAATCTACTGCCTTATTTGAAGGGTGTGTGTGTGTGTGTGTGTGTGTGTGTGTGTGTGTGTGTGTGTGTGTGTGTGTGTGTGTGTGTGTGTGTGTGTGTGTGTGTGTGTGTGTGTGTGTGTGTGTGTGTGTGTGTGTGTGTGTGTGTGTGTGTGTGTGTGTGTGTGTGTGTGTGTGTGTGTGTGTGTGTGTGTGTGTGTGTGTGTGTGTGTGTGTGTGTGTGTGTGTGTGTGTGTGTGTGTGTGTGTGTGTGTGTGTGTGTGTGTGTGTGTGTGTGTGTGTGAAGTCACCAGAAAGCCAGAGACGGACAGATAAAGTGATACACTGTGTGTCGTTTTACTGTGACTGACGCCATAGAGGCTCTGGTGCCAGATACGCGTGGACATCCAGACCTGTGCTTCAGGAACAAACAGATAAGGAGGAGATAAATAAAAGAAGCATGAGAGAGGAATGGATGAGTAACATTCTCTAAAGGTCTGACCGGTTAGCCTGGTACTCAGAGGGAAATGTCAGAGTCAGACGCTGCCTGTGAAACTGCAGTGTGTGTGTGTGTGTGTGTGTGTGTGTGTGTGTGTGTGTGTGTGTGTGTGTGTGTGTGTGTGTGTGTGTGTGTGTGTGTGTGTGTGTGTGTGTGTGTGTGTGTGTGTGTGTGTGTGTGTGTGTGTGTGTGTGTGTGTGTGTGTGTGTGTGTGTGTGTGTGTGTGTGTGTGAGGATGTTCTCCTCTGTTGACAAGCGTTATGATATTAGCCCTGTGATCTCATCTCTGTGGCAGCCCTACTGAAAATGTCAGTCAAAGGACGGTGTGTGTGTGTGTGTGGGCATAGCGAACTCACGTGTGGATGACTGACTGTTTGCATGCAGGAGTGAGTGAGCAAGTGAGTGCATGCACGATCATTTAATAATAAGTGTGTATGTGTGCGTGAATGTGTGTGTGTGTGTGTGTGTTTTGCCTGCCTGCCTGCCTGCCTGCCTGCCTGCCTGCCTGCCTGCCTGCCTGCCTGCCTGCCTGCCTGCCTGCCTGCCTGCCTGCCTGCCTGCCTGCCTGCCTGCCTGCCTGCCTGCCTGCCTGCCTGCCTGCCTGCCTGCCTGCCTGCCTGCCTGCCTGCCTGCCTGCCTGCCTGCCTGCCTGCCTGCCTGCCTGCCTGCCTGCCTGCCTGCCTGCCTGCCTGCCTGCCTGCCTGCCTGCCTGCCTGCCTGCCTGCCTGCCTGCCTGCCTGCCTGCCTGCCTGCCTGCCTGCCTGCCTGCCTGCCTGCCTGCCTGCCTGCCTGCCTGCCTGCCTGCCTGCCTGCCTGCCTGCCTGCCTGCCTGCCTGCCTGCCTGCCTGCCTGCCTGCCTGCCTGCCTGCCTGCCTGCCTGCCTGCCTGCCTGCCTGCCTGCCTGCCTGCCTGCCTGCCTGCCTGCCTGCCTGCCTGCCTGCCTGCCTGCCTGCCTGCCTGCCTGCCTGCCTGCCTGCCTGCCTGCCTGCCTGCCTGCCTGCCTGCCTGCCTGCCTGCCTGCCTGCCTGCCTGCCTGCCTGCCTGCCTGCCTGCCTGCCTGCCTGCCTGTAGGTCTCTCCGCCCGTCTACCTACCCTTTTGATGGTATGGAATTATGTGATCTTTACACCTGTCTGTGTGTCTAGCTGGTCAAATCAAATCAAATAATCTTCAGAAGTCACCAGAGATGGACAGACAACGTGATCAAAGTGATCACACTTGCACTCGATTCAAATCTTCAGAACTTATCCGTCTCTTCTGTGTGTCAACTTGATTGTGTCTCTTGTTCCTA
>NC_060182.1:14744383-14769383 GCF_021184085.1 Oncorhynchus gorbuscha
AGTCTAGAGAGGCTAGAGACTCAGGGTAGAGAGTCAGTGTAGAGACTCAGGGTAGAGAGTCAGTGTAGAGACTCAGGGTAGAGAGTCAGTGTTGAGACTCAGGGTAGAGAGGCAGGGCTAGAGAGTCAGGGCTAGTGACTCAGGGTAGAGAATCAGGGTAGAGAGTGTGGCAGTCAGCCAAACATTTAAGTAGGCAAACAATTGTAGACTAAAATCATTCCAATTAGTGATGTGCAGTTTGCGAACGATTCGTTATTTTTTTACAACTACTTACTGACTTACTGACTGAGGGGGATTATGTTTTTGTTAGTTTAAGTCGTTGCTAGTGCTGGCTGCAATGAGTCATACAGCAGGAATCATATATGCTTCTTCGCCTCAGCTGCTCCAGAGACATATACACTACCGGTCAAACGGTTTAGAACACCTACTCATTCATTACCGGTCAAACAGTTTAGAACACCTACTCATTCATTACCGGTCAAACGGTTTAGAACACCTACTCATTCATTACCGGTCAAACGGTTTAGAACACCTACTCATTCATTACCGGTCAAACGGTTTAGAACACCTACTCATTCATTACCGGTCAAACGGTTTACAACACCTACTCATTCATTACCGGTCAAACGGTTTAGAACACCTACTCATTCATTACCGGTCAAACGGTTTAGAACACCTACTCATTCATTACCGGTCAAACGGTTTAGAACACCTACTCATTCATTACCGGTCAAACGGTTTAGAACACCTACTCATTCATTACCGGTCAAACAGTTTAGAACACCTACTCATTCATTACCGGTCAAACGGTTTAGAACACCTACTCATTCATTACCGGTCAAACGGTTTAGAACACCTACTCATTCATTACCGGTCAAACGGTTTAGAACACCTACTCATTCATTACCGGTCAAACGGTTTAGAACACCTACTCATTCATTACCGGTCAAACGGTTTACAACACCTACTCATTCACTACCGGTCAAACGGTTTACAACACCGGTAATGAATGGGTAGGTGTTGTAAAACCTTTGGCCGGTAATGAATGAGTAGGTGTTGTAAAACCTTTGGCCGGTAATGAATGAGTAGGTGTTGTAAAACCTTTGGCCGGTAATGAATGAGTAGGTGTTGTAAAACCTTTGGCCGGTAATGAATGGGTAGGTGTTGTAAAACCTTTGGCCGGTAATGAATGAGTAGGTGTTGTAAAACCTTTGGCCGGTAATGTGCGCAGGAAAATAGATCTGCAGGCAGCATAGAGAAGAAACGGTTTCAAAATAATCATTGATCACATGGTGCAAGAATTCATGTAATTAGTTAATTATTGAATGTTATTATGGACACACTTTTGTGGAACCAAAACATACACAGCCTCTGCTCAACAAACTCAAACTCTAGAATGAATTGTTTGGGGTGCTGCAGTTCAGAAACGATATTGTGCTTATTGCCATCACGGCAGTAAGCGATGCATTCCACCATCAATCCTTCACATTCTAGTCCGGTTGCGGCCACAACTAGACCTTGTTTCAAATGCATCAAGAAATCATCTTATTTGCATGCCTAGCAATCAACAAATGTCCATTGTTTAAAGCACACTTTGCAATCACAAATAACAGCTCCAATAATCCCCCTATGTTGAACATCATGTGAACAAGGGTTTTGTAGATTCATGACTCTTTCGAGGTTTCAGTTCATTGTTGGCCAATAAGGGGTTCTTCCTGCCCCATGTGGTGATAGCCAGGGGTTCATTGGATTGGGGTTCATTGAATTGGGCATGCAGGAGGTGGGAAGCCACCCTTTTTTTGGTGACCAATCGAAACCAAAAGCTCTTTTTTGGTGACCAATCGAAACCAAAAGCTCTTTTTTTGGTGACCAATCGAAACCAAAAGCTATTTTTTTGCTTTTAAATTATAGGTTGTGATAGCTTTAGGCCTAATTGTTCATTTCATTCAGTCGTCAATCGCCCAGTAGGCTAGTGCATTTTTGGTTTCAGGTAAAATATTGGTATGAACATAAACACAACTGAACTCTCTATTTAGGGGATATTGTTCTGTTTTTGGTTTCGAAGACAATAACAATTGTAGGCTATCACAAATGTGCATTTGTAACAGTAAAGCTTCCGTCCCTCTCCTCGCCCCTACCTGGGCTCAAACAACGGACGCTCTCTACACATCGACAACAGCCACCCTCGAAGCATCTTTACCCGTCGCTCACAAAAGCCACGGCCCTTACAGAGCAAGGGGAATAACTACTTCAAGGTCTCAGAGCGATTGACGTCACAGATTGAAATGCTATTAGCGCGCCCCCCTCTATCTAGCTAGCCATTTCAGATCGGGTACACAATTTTTAAAACATTTTTAATTTCACCTTTATTTAACCAGTTAGGCTAGTTGAGAACGAGTTCTCATTTGCAACTGCAACCTGGCCAGAATAGCAATTCGACACATACAACAACACAGAGTTACACATGGAATAAACAAAACATACAGTCAATAATACAGTATAAAAAATAAAACAAAAAATGTATGTACAGTGAGTGCGAATGAGGTAAGTTAAGGGAGTTAAAGCAGTAAATAGGTCATGGTGGTGACGTAATTACAATATAGCAATTAAACGCTGGAATGGTGGATGTGCAGGAGATGATTGTACACGTAGAGATACTGGGGTGCAAAGGAGCAAGTTAAATAAATAAATACAGCATGGGGATGAGGTAGATAGATGGGCTGTTTACAGATGGGCTATGTACAGGTACAGTGATATGTGAGCTGCTCTGGCAGCTGGTGCTTAAAGCTAGTGAGGGAGACATGAGTCTCCAGCTTCAGTGATTTGTGCAGTTCGTTCCAGTCATTGGCAGCAGAGAACTGGAAGGAAAGTTGACCAAAGGAGGAATTAGCTTAGGGGGTGACCAGTGAGATATACCTGCTGGAGCGTGTGCTACGAGTGGGTGCTGCTATGGTGACCAGTGAGCTGAGATAAGGCGTTACTTTACCTAACAGAGACTTGAAGATAACCTGTAGCCAGTGGGTTTGGCGACGAGTATGAAGCGAGGGCCAACCAACGAGAGCGTACAGGTAGTGTATGGGGCTTTGGTGACAAAACAGATGGCACTGTGATAGACTGCATCCAGTTTGTAGAGTAGAGTGTTGGAGGCTATTTTATAGATGACATCACCGATGTCGAGGATCGGTAGAATAGTCAGTTTTACGAGGGTATGTTTGGCAGCATGAGTAAAGGATGCGTTGTTGCGATATAGGAAGCCAATTCTAGATTTACTAGAATCACTTTTGTGATTTGTTTTGTGTTTACCAGCATTTGTAACTTGAGTGCGATAATTACCTGTACAAAACAGTTCATCTGATAATGTTTTCTTCATGGTGATGGAAAGTCTAAAGGTCACAGGAGGTTGGTGGCACCTTAATTGGGGAGAATGGGCCCGTGGTAATGACTGGAGTGGAATTAGCGGAATGGTGCCAAATACATCAAACACATGGTTTCCATGGTTTCCATGTGTTTGATGCCATTCCATCTGCTCCGTTCTGGACATTATTATGAGCCGTTCTCCCCTCAGCAGCCTTCTGCAGTACAGGTACAAACCTAGATGACCAGCCTATGTGCAATACAGCAATGTACATTTACATAAAGTGGTTTCTAAGGCTGGTTCAAAGTTATTTGATCAATAACATATATAATTTGATGGAATGTTTTGTGTCTTTGCCCATAACTTTGCACCTTCTGATGTAAATGTTGGAGTACAGGGTTTTGTTCTTTCTGGATTCCATTAGAATGTCAATAGCAGAGAAAGGGACAAGGACACTCTTACAATTCCAACTATTGGATCCTGCACGGTACTGCTCTTAATTATACAACTACCTTTTTTTGCCAAAGCGGAGATGCTGAAAACAAGTTTTTGCCGGCGCTGCGAACATCTATACGGTCTGCTAATACAAATAAAGGACCAGTGCACTACTTTGGTGAAAAAATCTATTTCACCACCATCAATTTTTTAAATATATATATTTAGTTAATTATTATTTTTCAGGGGGTGCTGCAGCACCCTCAGCTGCCCTACTTCCTGCAGCTATGATCCTCTGCCAGCATCCCTAATCCCCACCTGAAGCCTGCATGTCTCTGGATGAATGCTCTTCCACCTCTCACTCTATCAGTCTAGTTTGTCCATCTTCCTGAATTCAAATGAGATATTCTAACAGACACATTTTTCTGGTAAAACATCATTAAATATTAAGTTATTTAGCTATAGAGGATGTATACAACTGCTTTATATAATGAACACCCAGATAGTGCAACTGCTGCTTAGGCAAAACTATAATATCAGACAGAGACTAGTTGGCCCGGGAAAAAACATACGTGCGATGCCTCATAGTTGGCTACTATGTCGCCATATCAATATTCCCAGAGCCACCTTGATGATACAAAATGTTTCAATATTCTCAGAGCCACCTTGTTGATACAAAATGTTTCAATATTCTCAGAGCCACCTTGATGATACAAAATGTTTCAATATTCTCAGAGCCACCTTGATGATACAAAATGTTTCAATATTCTCAGAGCCACCTTGATGATACAAAATGTTTCAATATTCTCAAAGCCACCTAGATGAAACAAAATGTTTCAATATTCTCAGAGCCACCTTGATGATACAAAATGTTTCAATATTCCCAGAGCCACCATGATGATACAAAATGTTTCAATATTCTCAGAGCCACCATGATGATACAAAATGTTTCAATATTCTCAGAGCCACCTTGATGATACAAAATGTTTCAATATTCCCAGAGCCACCTTGATGATACAAAATGTTTCAATATTCTAAGAGCCACCTTGATGATACAAAATGTTTCAATATTCTCAGAGCCACCTTGTTGATACAAAATGTTTCAATATTCTCAGAGCCACCTTGTTGATACAAAATGTTTTAATATTCTCAGAACCACCTTGTTGATACAAAATGTTTCAATATTCTCAGAACCACCTTGATGATACAAAATGTTTCAATATTCTCAGAGCCACCTTGATGATACAAAATTACATTTACATTACATTTACATTTAAGTCATTTAGCAGACGCTCTTATCCTCAGAGCCACCTAGATGATACAAAATGTTTCAATATTCTCAGAGCCACCTAGATGATACAAAATGTTTCAATATTCTCAGAGCCACCTTGATGATACAAAATGTTTCAATATTTTCAGAGCCACCTAGATGATACAAAATGTTTCAATATTCTCAAAGCCACCTAGATGAAACAAAATGTTTCAATATTCTCAGAGCCACCTTGATGATACAGAATGTTTCAATATTCTCAGAGCCACCTAGATGAAACAAAATGTTTCAATATTCTCAGAGCCACCTTGGTAAAATGTTTCAAAATTCTCAGAGCCACCTTGATGATACAAAATGTTTCAATATTCTCAGAGCCACCTTGATGATACAAAATGTTTCAATATTCTCAGAGCCACCTTGATGATACAAAATGTTTCAATATTCTCAGAGGCACCTAGATGATACAAAATGTTTCAATATTCTCAAAGCCACCTAGATGAAACAAAATGTTTCAATATTCTCAGAGCCACCTTGATGATACAAAATGTTTCAATATTCTCAGATGATACAAAAGCCACCTAGATGAAACATATTTTACTAGATGATACAAAATTTCAATATTTCAGAGCCATTTGATACAAAATGTTTCAATATTCTCAGAGATGATACAAAATGTTTTACAAATTGGAAACAAAATGTTTCAATATTCTCAGAGCCACCTTGGTAAAATGTTTCAAAATTCTCAGAGCCACCTTGATGATACAAAATGTTTCAATATTCTCAGAGCCACCAATAAGATACAAAATGTTTCAATATTCTCAGAGCCACCTTGATGATACAAAATGTTTCAATATTCTCAGAGCCACCTTGATGATACAAAATGTTTCAATATTCTCAGAGCCACCTTGATGATACAAAATGTTTCAATATTCTCAGAGGCACCTAGATGATACAAAATGTTTCAATATTCTCAGAGCCACCTAGATGATACAAAATGTTTCAATATTATCAGAGCCTCCTAGATGAAACAAAATGTTTCAATATTCTTAGAGCCAACTAGATGATACAAAATGTTTCAATATTCTCAGAGCCACCTTGGTAAAATGTTTCAATATTCCCAGAGCCACCATGATGATACAAAATGTTTCAATATTCTCAGAGCCACCATGATGATACAAAATGTTTCAATATTCTCAGAGCCACCTTGATGATACAAAATGTTTCAATATTCTCAGAGCCACCTTGATGATACAAAATGTTTCAATATTCTCAGAGCCACCTTGATGATACAAAATGTTTCAATATTCTCAGAGCCACCTAGATGATACAAAATGTTTCAATATTCTCAGAGCCACCTTGATGATACAAAATGTTTCAATATTCTTAGAGCCACCTAGATGATACAAAATGTTTCAATATTCTCAGAGCCAACTTGATGATAAAAATGTTTCAATATTCTCAGAGCCACCATGATGATACAAAATGTTTCAATATTCTCAGAGCCACCTTGTTGATACAAAATGTTTCAATATTCTCAGAGCCACCTTGTTGATACAAAATGTTTCAATATTCTCAGAGCCACCTTGATGATACAAAATGTTTCAATATTCTCAGAGCCACCTTGTTGATACAAAATGTTTCAATATTCTCAGAGCCACCTTGTTGATACAAAATGTTTCAATATTCTCAGAAACACCTTGTTGATACAAAATGCTTCAATATTCTCAGAGCCACCTTGATGATACAAAATGTTTCAATATTCTCAGAGGCACCTAGATGATACAAAATGTTTCAATATTCTCAGAGCCACCTAGATGATACAAAATGTTTCAATATTATCAGAGCCTCCTAGATTAAACAAAATGTTTCAATATTCTTAGAGCCAACTAGATGATACAAAATGTTTCAATATTCTCAGAGCCACCTTGGTAAAATGTTTCAATATTCCCAGAGCCACCATGATGATACAAAATGTTTCAATATTCTCAGACCCACCATGATGATACAAAATGTTTCAATATTCTCAGAGCCACCTTGATGATACAAAATGTTTCAATATTCTCAGAGCCACCTAGATGATACAAAATGTTTCAATATTCTCAGAGCCACCTTGATGATACAAAATGTTTCAATATTCTCAAAGCCACCTAGATGATACAAAATGTTTCAATATTCTCAGAGCCACCTTGATGATAAAAATGTTTCAATATTCTCAGAGCCACCATGATGATACAAAATGTTTCAATATTCTCAGAGCCACCTTGTTGATACAAAATGTTTCAATATTCTCAGAGCCACCTTGTTGATACAAAATGTTTCAATATTCTCAGAGCCACCTTGATGATACAAAATGTTTCAATATTCTCAGAGCCACCTTGTTGATACAAAATGTTTCAATATTCTCAGAGCCACCTTGTTGATACAAAATGTTTCAATATTCTCAGACACACCTTGTTGATACAAAATGCTTCAATATTCTCAGAGCCACCATGATGATACAAAATGTTTCAATATTCTCAGAGCCGCCTTGATGATACAAAATTACATTTACATTACATTTACATTGAAGTCATTTAGCAGACGCTCTTATCCTCAGAGCCACCTAGATGATACAAAATGTTTCAATATTCTCAGAGCCACCTTGTTGATACAAAATGTTTCAATATTCTCAGAGCCACCTTGTTGATACAAAATGCTTCAATATTCTCAGACACACCTTGTTGATACAAAATGCTTCAATATTCTCAGAGCCACCTTGATGATACAAAATGTTTCAATATTCTCAGAGCCACCTTGATGATACAAAATTACATTTACATTACATTTACATTGAAGTGATTTAGCAGACGCTCTTATCCTCAGAGCCACCTAGATGATACAAAATGTTTCAACATTCTCAGAGCCACCTAGATGATACAAAATGTTTCAATATTCTCAGAGCCACCTTGATGATACAAAATGTTTCAATATTCTCAGAGCCACCTAGATGAAACAAAATGTTTCAATATTCTCAGAGCCACCTAGATGAAACAAAATGTTCCAATATTCTAGGAGCCACCTTGATGATACAAAATGTTTCAATATTCTCAGAGCCACCTAGATGAAACAAAATGTTTCAATATTCTCAGAGCCACCTTGGTAAAATGTTTCAATATTCTCAGAGCCACCTTGATGATACAAAATGTTTCAATATTCTCAGAGCCACCAATAAGATACAAAATGTTTCAATATTCTCAGAGCCACCTTGATGATACAAAATGTTTCAATATTCTCAGAGCCACCTTGATGATACAAAATGTTTCAATATTCTCAGAGCCACCTTGATGATACAAAATGTTTCAATATTCTCAGAGGCACCTAGATGATACAAAATGTTTCAATATTCTCAGAGCCACCTAGATGATACAAAATGTTTCAATATTCTCAGAGCCACCAATAAGATACAAAATGTTTCAATATTCTCAGAGCCACCTTGATGATACAAAATGTTTCAATATTCTCAGAGCCACCTTGATGATACAAAATGTTTCAATATTCTCAGAGCCACCTTGATGATACAAAATGTTTCAATATTCTCAGAGGCACCTAGATGATACAAAATGTTTCAATATTCTCAGAGCCACCTAGATGATACAAAATGTTTCAATATTATCAGAGCCTCCTAGATGAAACAAAATGTTTCAATATTCTTAGAGCCAACTAGATGATACAAAATGTTTCAATATTCTCAGAGCCACCTTGGTAAAATGTTTCAATATTCCCAGAGCCACCATGATGATACAAAATGTTTCAATATTCTCAGAGCCACCATGATGATACAAAATGTTTCAATATTCTCAGAGCCACCTTGTTGATGCACATTGCTTCACTACTCACATAATGTTTTCCTTCCCTGGCAAATATTGCAGACGGGCAAATGCTAAAATGAGCTGGGCGCTAACATTATGTAGCGCCCAGCATCTTTGAATGCAGCGCAACAAGACAATGTTAGTGGAAAGCGCACGAGACAATGACACTGTCATACTAGGCTGTATGCATCTTTCCTTTAGCAGGGGGTCAGAAACCATTGTCAGTGCCAATTTACAATTGATCCCACCATTTCTAAAGATATGTGTGGCAGTTACGATTTAACTATAAGCCTGTGGCAGGGATCTCCAACCCTGTTCCTGGAGAGCTACCGTCCTGTAGCTTTTCGCTCCAACCCCAATCTAGCGCATCAGATTCTAATAATTAGCTGTTTGATAAGCTGAATCAGGTTAGTTACAACAGGGTTTGGAGTGAAAACCAACAGGTGGGTAGCTCTCCCAACACAGGGTTTGTGTGCCTTGGCCTTCATATTGTAGGTTACCTAACTCTGCCCCAAAAATGTCTAACTGCCCACAAACGGAATAATTCTATAGTTGGCTTTGAGACAGAGGCGCCACGCCACGGAACTATGACTACCTGTACCGAGGCGCTGTCCATTCAGCACCACCCCACGGAACTATGACTACCTGTACCGAGGTGCTGTCCATTCAGCACCACCCCACAGAACTATGACTACCTGTACCGAGGTGCTGTCCATTCAGCACCACCCCACGGAACTATGACTACCTGTACCGAGGTGCTGTCCATTCAGCACCACCTGACGGAACTATGACTACCTGTACCGAGGTGCTGTCCATTCAGCACCACCCCACGGAACTATGACTACCTGTACCGAGGTGCTGTCCATTCAGCACCACCCCACGGAACTATGACTACCTGTACCGAGGTGCTGTCCATTCAGCACCACCCCACGGAACTATGACTACCTGTACCGAGGTGCTGTCCATTCAGCACCACCCCATGGAACTATGACTACCTGTACCGAGGTGCTGTCCATTCAGCACCACCTGACGGAACTATGACTACCTGTACCGAGGTGCTGTGCGTTCAGCACCACCCCACGGAACTATGACTACCTGTACCGAGGTGCTGTCCATTCAGCACCACCCCACGGAAATATGACTACCTGTACCGAGGTGCTGTCCATTCAGCACCACCCCACGGAACTATGACTACCTGTACCGAGGTGCTGTGCATTCAGCACCACCCCACAGAACTATGACTACCTGTACCGAGGTGCTGTCCATTCAGCGGTGCTGAATTACGGACATGGTTTAAATGTGTAGATTTTCCTTTTGTATTTTGTGATTTTCGTCATTCTTTGGTCGATTACAGATTACATGCCTAAATAAGTCCTTTGAAATGCATGTGTAGGATTTATTTGGCAGATTGCATTCGGGTCAGCTGTGTTTTGCTTCAGTAACTTTTCCATTGATGTAAGCATTTGAAATCAGCCTTGTTGTGACCTGATACTGTGTATTACAGTTTTCTCAGTCGCTTTGGTGCATTTCTTAGATCAAAAGTGCAATTCTTGAAACTACTTGTACAAATTCCAAATCATCTCGTCACTTGTGCACATCATTAAAGCAATTTCTTATTCCTTCTGAGCAAATTGAAATTGATAATGTACAAGTGTCAGCTTTTTTCCACATTATCAATTGCTCATGTCATGTTGATCAACATGTAGTAGATGGTTCTCTGTTGAATAGTCTTACCCCTCAAAACATCTAGGCATTAGTTCCTTGCATAAGCCATAATATGCAAAATTGTTGAACTATTTGTCATAAACTGTCAAGCATAGTTTTACACATTTCTATTAGACCTTTTGTACAAAAACGTGAATTGATGAATCGTGCAGGTGAAATTGACCCTCACTCATGAAGGAATGTAAAGTGTTAGTTCAACCAACAATCAACCAGTTGTCTAAATTTCTCAAAGGTGCATCTCATGAAGAATCAATTGGCAAGCATATATATATATTATTTCCAATAAAGGATGGACCAGGAAATGAACAGGGTCAACAGCCAAGAGGAGGAGGAAGAAGAGGAGCAAGGATGCATGGTGGAAGGCAAAACAGAGGAAGAGGCAGAAGAGGACATAGGCTCTACCCGGCACAGCCAGAAGAGGACTGGCCACCCCACATAGCCTGGTTCCTCTCCACCCGGCACAACCAGAAGAGGACTGGCCACCCCACATAGCCTGGTTCCTCTCCACCCGGCACAGCCAGAAGAGGACTGGCCACCCCACATAGCCTGGTTCCTCTCTAGGTTTCTAATCTCCACCCGGCACAGCCAGAAGAGGACTGGCCACCCCACATAGCCTGGTTCCTCTCTAGGTTTCTAATCTCCACCCGGAACAGCCAGAAGAGGACTGGCCACCCCACATAGCCTGGTTCCTCTCTAGGTTTATAATCTCCACCTGGCACAGCCAGAAGAGGACTGGCTCCCCACATAGCCTGGTTCCTCTCGGTTTCTTCCTAGGTTTTGGCCTTTCTAGGGAGTTTTTCCTAGCCACCGTGCTTCTACATCTGCATTGCTTGCTGTTTGGGGTTTTAGGCTGGGTTTCTGTACAGCACTTTGAGATATCAGCTGATGTACGTAGGGCTATATAAATACATTTGATTTGATTTGATTTAGGCGCATATCTGATGACATAAGGGCCACTATTGTAGACCATGTTGTCAATCATGGCCTTACAATGGCTGAGGCGGGTCGAAGGGTGCAGTCGAATATTGGGAGATCAACCGTGTCCTCAATAGTTCAAACGTTTTGAAGAGAGAACAGGTATGTCCACCAAGGTACAGTGCACTTTAACTGTATATAAGCAGTATACTGTATACTTCCTACAATGCTTCATATTACAGTAGTCCACTTGTATTTCACAGCATACAGAAATATACTCTATATAGATACATACTGCACCTTACATGCACCCACCTGTATGTTTTACAGTAAAATGCGTGTTCGCATAGTTTTTGTGAAAGTGTGCGATGCATCACTGCATTTCCCCACATAGGACTGACTGCAAGATTACCTCAAACCGGTGGCAGAGGACGCCTTTTCACACCTCAACAGGAGGAGGCTATTTGCACCATGGTCCAAGCAAACAATGCCATGAGACTCAGGGAAATACAAAGGACCATTATAGAAGACAACGATGTCTTTGAAAACATCCATACGGTTAGCATCTCAACCATCGACAGGGTGCTGCATAGAAACCAGATGAGTATGAAACAGCTGTACCATGTACCATTCCAAAGGAATGAGGACAGAGTTAAGGAGCTACGGTACCAGTATGTACAGGTAAAATATATATCTATGTAACTACTTTACAGCAACATTTTATAGTGATACATAGTACAGTAAGCATAAACTGCACACATTTCCATTGCTGTGGAAGGAACATGTAATATATGTACATGTTATGTCACTCTTCCTTACCAAAACAAATTCAACTGTGTGTTCTGGGATATAGCGTATAATGGAGTTGGAATCAAGTTAACCCTCCCAAATGCAGAAGGCGGGGTCGGAATATCATCGGTCACAGAGCTACTCTGGATTTGCCAGGCCAACGGGGAGGAAATATCACCATGTGTGCTGCTATTTCGGAGCATGGTGTCCTAACACATATCCCACTTATAGGGCCATACAACACCCAACATCTACTCAACTTTTTAGAGACTCTCTACAGGGCTCTCATCATCAGGTGTGGGTCTGTTTAGAGAGGATTTGCCAAAGTATGTGGTCATTTGTGATAATGTGAGTTTCCATCGATCAAACATAAGGCAATGGTTTGTGACCCCCCCGAGGATGCTCATAAAATTCCTCCCACCTTATTCACCATTCCTTAAGCAAATTGAGGAGTTATTTTCAGCATGGAGGTGGAAGGTGTACGATCGTCAGCCACACACATAGATGACCCTGCTGGCTGCAATGGATGCAGCATGTGAGGACATCACAGTAGACGCCTGCAGAGGATGGATAAGGCATTCCAAAAGATTCTTTCCACGTTGCATTGGATTGGAAAATATCCGGTGTGATGTGGATTAGAATATGCGGGTCGACAGACAGGAACGTCTGGATGTGTAGAGACAGCACAACAGTGCTGCGGGCAAAGTTATGCCTTAGGGGTGGTTTCTGGTGTTTCTTTCTAATTTAGTTTTTTTTCCTTTGTGCCTCTTGGGTTGTCCAATCTCTTTCAATCAATAACCCACATACAGTAATAAGTAAATAGCACTGTTACAGTTTTTCTCAGTCGCTTTGGTGCATTTCTTAGATCAAAAGTGCAATTATTGATACTACTTGTACAAATTCCAAATCATCTAGTCACTTGTGCACATCATTAAAGCAATTTCTTATTCATTTGGAACAAATTGTAATTGATAATGTACAAGTGTCAGCTTTTTTCCACATTATCAATTGCTCATGTCATGTTGATCAAAATATAGTAAAAAATTGTTGAACTATTTGTCATAAACTGTCAAGCATAGTTTTACACATTTCTATTAGACCTTTTGTACAAAAACGTGAATTGATGAATCGTGCAGGTGAAATTGACCCTCACTCATGAAGGAATGTAAAATGTTAGTTCAACCAGTTGTCTAAATTGCTCAAAGTTGCATCTCATGAAGAATCAATTGGCAAGCATATATAGACAGACCACAACACAGAGTTGCAATTTTCCAATAATGGATGGACCAGGAAACGAACAGGGTCAACAGCCAAGAGGAGGAAGAAGAGGAGCAATGATGCGTGGTGGAAGGCAAAACAGGGGAAGAGGCAGAAGAGGACATAGGGGCCACTATTGTAGACCATGTTGTCAATCATGGCCTTACAATGGCTGAGACGGGTCGAAGGGTGCAGCCGAATATTGGGAGATCAACCGTGTCCTCAATAGTTCAAACGTTTCGAAGAGAGAACAGGTATGTCCACCAATGTACAGTGCACTGTTACTGTATATAAGCAGTATACTGTATACTTCCTACAATGCTTCATATTACAGTAGTCCACTTGTATTTCACAGCATACAGAAATATACTCTATACAGATACATACTGCACCTTACATGCACCCACCTGTATGTTTTACAGTAAAATGTGTGTTCGCATAGTTTTTGTCTATGTGAAAGTATGCGATGCATCACTGCATTTCCCCACATAGGACTGACTGCAAGATTACCTCAAACCGGTGGCAGAGGCCTTTTCACACCTCAACAGGAGGAGGCTATTTGCACCATGGTCCGATTAAACAATGCCATGAGACTCAGGGAAAAGTTGTGCCTTTGGGGTGGTTTTCTGTGTTTCTTTCTAATTTAGTTGTTTTTCCTTTGTGCCCCTTGGGTTGTGCCCCAGTCTCTTTCAATCAATAACCCACATACAGTAATATGTAAATAGTACTGTTGAAATTGATATATGCCATAGAAGTGCAGCCTTGTGCATTTTCAATACAGTAACTGTCATCCAAACTGTAGCCTAAGTTTACATCAGGTAATACGGTCAAAGTACACAGTTACATTGACAACATGCCTAAACATTTTGACGACCTTGTTCGTGAACAATGACTCAATGACTTCATCTGATGACACTGACATGATCATTGGCATGAACATTTACTTTTGAGAGATGTACTAAGGATTTTTAGTGACTGACTAGCTTTAGAAACATATCCATTGTATAGTGCAGTTTGTACAAATTGTTCTGAGAAATGCACTTGTTATTTTGCACATGTTAGGGATGATGTGAAAAAATGCACCAAAGCGACTGAGAAAAACTGTAAGCCTCTATTTCACGTTGCACTGTGTGTGCCCTTCCATAGGTAAATCAATGAGGTTGAGTAGTGGTTGACATTGAACACACGGTTCCACAGTCGTGATATTGTGGTGATCTTCAATGGCCGTTCCACAGTCCTTTAAACCTGATATTGTGGTGATCATCAATGGCCGTTCCACAGTCCTTTAAACCTGATATTGTGGTGATCATCAATGGCCGTTCCACAGTCCTTTAAACCTGATATTGTGGTGATCATCAATGGCCGTTCCACAGTCCTTTAAACCTGATATTGTGGTGATCATCAATGGCCCTTCCACAGTCCTTTAAACCTGATATTGTGGTGATCATCAATGGCCGTTCCACAGACCTTTAAACCTGATATTGTGGTGATCATCAATGGCCGTTCCACAGACCTTTAAACCTGATATTGTGGTGATCATCAATGGCCGTTCCACAGACCTTTAAACCTGATATTGTGGTGATCATCAATGGCTGAAATATCAGGTTTAAAGGTCTGTGGAACGGCGATTGAAGATCATCACAATATCAGATTTAAATCTCTGTGGAACGGCCATTGAAGATCAACACAATATTAGATTTAAATCACTGTGGAATGGACATTAATGATCATGAATGGCTGGGGTCATTTTGTTTGTTGTTGCTGTTCTCCAAATATAATTGTAGTGTATTTAAATTGTGTAGACATACAGTAAATGAGCTTCAACTTCCCAAAAGGTCCTGCCGTACCCCTAGGTTTAGCTGAACTACATAACAAAAACTACATGACCTGTCAGCAACGGGTGTGGCTGAAATAGCCGAATCCACTAATGTGAACCTACACACACACACGCACGCACGCACGCACGCACGCACGCACGCACACACACACACACACACACACACACACACACACACACACACACACTCAGATAGAAATCCAATTTCTGTTAACAGCAGCATGTAAGCTCTGATAGGATCTATCACCTGCAGCTATAAAAGCAGAGAGTCGTGGTTCCATCCTTCACTACCCCTCCCTCCCCATTAAACACACACACACAGCTCCTAAATCTGTCCCAAAGTGGCCTCTTAGATAGTTGGGATAGAGAGGATCAATAGAGTGACACAGACACCAAGGGATGGATGGCTGGCTGGATGGACGGCTGGATGGGTGGATAGATAGATAGATAGATAGATAGATAGATAGATAGATAGATAGATAGATAGATAGATAGATAGATAGATAGATAGATAGATAGATAGATAGATAGATAGATAGATAGATAGATAGATGGCTCTCAGCTTCACAGAGAGAGAGAGAGAGAGAGAGGTGTTTGTTGTTGCGGAATTAAGTGAGTTCATTCTTACAAGGTAAAGTTCATTGAGTCAGCATAAACTGGTAGACACCGTATTACAGTTATGCAATCCATCATAATCACCATACTGTATGGTCTCTGATGTGGTTACATGCTGCTGTATGTTGCAAACTCAACTAGCTCTCAGTCTCACGCCAGAATTAGACGTTCTTCCATGTTTCTCAAATGTCAAATTTCGAACGGTTTAAGGTTTAAGTTCAGGCATTAACTCAGAAATGTTAAGGCTAGTCATTAACTATGACTGTTTAAGGTTTGGGATAGGCTTAAATCAGAAATGTTAAGGCTAGTCATTAACTATGACTGTTTAAGGTTTGGGATAGGCTTAAATCAGAAATGTTAAGGCTAGTCATTAACTATGACTGTTTAAGGTTTGGGATAGGCTTAAATCAGAAATGTTAAGGCTAGTCATTAACTATGACTGTTTAAGGTTTGGGATAGGCTTAAATCAGAAATGTTAAGGCTAGTCATTAACTATGACTGTTTAAGGTTTGGGATAGGCTTAAATCAGAAATGTTAAGGCTAGTCATTAACTATGACTGTTTAAGGTTTGGGATAGGCTTAAATCAGAAATGTTAAGGCTAGTCATTAACTATGACTGTTTAAGGTTTGGGATAGGCTTAAATCAAAAATGTTAAGGCTAGTCATTAACTATGACTGTTTAAGGTTTGGGATAGGCTTAAATCAAAAATCTACTTTCTATTTCTGAATTTGAACTGTCAACCTTTAGAATCAGAGGCAGATGGTTCTGCCCATCCACCACGCTCTAGCAAAACCAAAACCTACTTGAAGGTAACAGCGCTCGCTGTTGCCCCTAGTGGCCGGTTTCCACGTCATCTCCCAAAGTCCTCAGACAGGGATGGACGTTGAATACTGACTTGTATCCAGGGTGACCTGACTGTGTAAACTGGTTTGAACAGGTCCAGTGTGTTCAGTCTCTAACAATTATTATATTTCCGCTGTTCCAGTAGTGCAGAATTGACTTGACTGACTCAGTAGACTTGACAGTTGACTTGACTGACTCACCTTCATGGCTTCAGACTTCTTGTGGAACATCTCCTCCATGTTCTCAGCCAGCTTCTTCACCAACCTCAATCCATCTATCTCTTCTACACGCACTGCTCGCTCAAACTCCTTATACTTCTGTAAGAAACACACGTACACACACATATGACCTCATTACACACATTGCAGCCAGAACATTTGTAAGAAAACACACAAAATCAGAAAATGCATTCAAATGTAATGTATTTATATAATTTGACCAACAACGTAACCTAACTAACTCAAATGGCAACCACAAAACCCGTTCCAACCCCAGCCAGTGACATATCGACCCCACCAACACACATGCACGCACACACATGCACACTTAGCAAAGCATTATCTTTGCACACACACACAGCATAAATCAGGCCTCACCATGTCCAGTGACCACATCAGCTCTGTTAAATCTCATTACTGTGTAACAGTGGGGTGCTTACATTCACCACCAACCTCACTGGGGCGGTGATATTAAGTAGTAATAATTCCAGCACTTGTACATGCCACAAACTCTCAGCCCACACACACACACACACACACACACACACACACACACACACACACACACACACACACACACACACACACACACACACACACACACACACACAGACAGACAGACAGACAGACAGACAGACAGACAGACAGACAGACAGACAGACAGACAGACAGACAGACAGACAGACAGACAGACAGACAGACAGGCAGGCAGGCAGGCAGGCAGGCAGGCAGGCAGGCAGGCAGGCAGGCAGGCAGGCAGGCAGGCAGGCAGGCAGGCAGGCAGGCAGGCAGGCAGGCAGGCAGGCAGGCAGACAGACAGACAGACAGACAGACAGACAGACAGACAGACAGACAGACAGACAGACAGACAGACAGACAGACAGACAGACAGACAGACAGACAGACAGACAGACAGACAGACAGACAGACAGACAGACAGACTCTGTGCCTGGTTGGAACGTGTTTTTCTAAAGATCATCTGAGGAATAATGTTTCCCTGCGGAGCTGAGGGCGGCTGTGTTTGAGTCTCAAGGGGATTTAATGGAAGATTACCGGGGTATCAAATGGCACTGGCCTCTCTAATGTTCTGCCAAAGGGCTTAGACGCAACGCTCTCATGCCATCCTATAGCTACCCAGAGAAGGAAGGGATGACATCGAGATGAAGAGAGAGAGAGAGGATGTCTAGGGTGAGTGAGGACATTTTGGATTTCGTTCATGATCTGCAAATCTGGTCGCCACCAAAAAGGAAAGCAAGAGGAAATGCAACTAAATGAAATGGCTTTACGAGTAAGACACCCACTGTGTCGGCTGCTGCTGCCCAACAGAAAGACTGCAGAGTGAGAGACATAAACATTTACTCCTGTTCATTGTAGAGTGAATTCTCGTAGGAGTCTATAGTTTTGTTTAATGTTGTATTAGTGTATGTAAGTTGTCCTGTCTGAAACGTTGTTCCTCCTGCTGCTATTGGACCAGGTCTCTCTTGAAAAAAAAGACGTTCTCTCAATGAGAAAAACCTGTATAAATAAAGGTTAAATAAAATAAGAAAATGGTAATGTCAATTGTGCCGTGGTATTTCCTTTTGAGTATATTATCCCTGTGCATTGAGCATTTACCTGTTTAAAGGTGACAAAGGTTGAGGGCAGGTCCTTATACAATAAAATAATAACTGAGACACGTAACATAGCGCTCGGGTCAGTTGTAGAACGGGTAACTAGCAACGGGCTGGTGATAAACAGCAAAAAAACGAAAAGCAGAATTTTGGGGACAAATCACTCGCTCAACACTAAACCATTAGATCTATTATTGAATAATGTGGCTATTGAGCAAGTTGGAGACTAAACTACTGGGTGTAACCCTAGGTGGGCAAGCCTTCGTCGTCAAAACATATAGACTCAATGGTTGCTAAAATGAGAAGAGGTCTCACCATGATAGTGCTTTTCTCTGATCCTTGACATCTCAGTCGACCAGACAGGTCCTACAGGCCCTAGTTTAGTCATGTGTAGTTTCACCTTGACTACTGCCCAGCTGTGGGGTCATGTGTAGTTTCACCTTGACTACTGCCCAGCTGTGGGGTCATGTGTAGTTTCACCTTGACTACTGCCCAGCTGTGGGGTCATGTGTAGTTTCACCTTGACTACTGCCCAGCTGTGGGGTCATGTGCGGCACAGAAGGACAAAGGTCAATTGCAGTTGGTCCAGAAGGGAATGTGTCGGTAACATGCATGTCAGTCTCTCCTGGCTCAAAATTTAGGAGAGATTGACTGCATCACTATTGGTCTTTGTGTGAGGTGTTGACATGTTGAAGCATCACTATTGGTCTTTGTGTGAGGTGTTGACATGTTGAAGCATCACTATTGGTCTTTGTGTGAGGTGTTGACATGTTGAAGCATCACTATTGGTCTTTGTGTGAGGTGTTGACATGTTGAAGCATCACTATTGGTCTTTGTGTGATGTTGAAGTGTTGACATGTTGAAGCATCACTATTGGTCTTTGTGTGAGGTGTTGACATGTTGAAGCATCACTATTGGTCTTTGTGTGAGGTGTTGACATGTTGAAGCATCACTATTGGTCTTTGTGTGAGGTGTTGACATGTTGAAGCATCACTATTGGTCTTTGTGTGAGGTGTTGACATGTTGAAGGCACCGATCTGTCTGTTCAAGTAGTTGGCACACAGTTCGGACACTCATCAGTACAACACACGACATGCAACCAGAGGTCTCTTCACAGTCCCCAGGTCCAGAACAGAGGTTGGGAAACACACAGTATTAAATAGAGCCATGACTTCATGGAACTCTCCGCAGCCCCAAGTTACTCAATCTAGCAATAAAACCAGTTAAAACCAGATAAAAGAACACCTTACTGCACAAAGGGGACTGTGAAGAGACAGACATTTGATATATCTTGTATTGTCATTTGCACTGCATTATGTATTAGACCTAGATAGTGTGTATGTACAGATATGTAGGATATGTGTGATGTTTTAAATGTATGTATTTCAGTCCTTGACTAATAATATCCTGTACTGTGTCATCTTTCATGTGGACCCCAGGAAGAGTAGCTGATGCCTTTGCAGAGGCTAATGTGGATCCTAATAAATACCAAAAATACCAATTATACGATGCCTGTGCTCCCTATCTGAGGAGAGCTGTGCTTGAAGTAGCCTAACATGCTGTTACCAAGCTGTTACAGAGTAATGCAAAGTCCTCCAATCGAGATGATTTTACTATTTTGGTCAAGTATGTTTTTGTTGACAACCATTTTGTCAGTATTTCTATATTTTGCGAACCCAACTCTGGATCCAGTCTTCTTATCACCTGCGCTGTAAAATATATACCCAGTATGCACCTGAACCTGAACCTCAGACTCAGTCTTAACTGTTCCTGCTCGACACAAACTAAATAGGCTGAAGATCCTCTATCTTCAGTGGCTGTGTGTACATGTGTGTGTATGCGAATGTGCGCGCATGCTTGTGAGAGAGGAAAAGAGAGTGAAAACTAACTAGGGGGGGGGGGTAGTGGGTGGGGGGTGCATGAAGCAGATTGCTCTTCATGGATCCTCTGATGTAAAATCAGAGAGAGCGAGATGAGGGGATAGGACAAGAGAGGGAGGGAAGGAGAGAAGGAGGGAAAGGGAAGGGGAGAGAGAGGACATAGAGGGAGGGAAGGAGAGAAGGAGGGAAAGGGAAGGGGAGAGAGAGGACATAGAGGGAGGGAAGGAGAGACGGAGGGAAAGGGAAGGGGAGAGAGAGGACATAGAGGGAGGGAAGGAGAGAAGGAGGGAAAGGGAAGGGGAGAGAGAGGACATAGAGGGAGGGAAGGAGAGAAGGAGGGAAAGGGAAGGGGAGAGAGAGGACATAGAGGGAGGGAAGGAGAGAAGGAGGGAAAGGGAAGGGGAGAGAGAGGACATAGAGGGAGGGAAGCTGAGGTCACACAGTGGTGTGAAATACATGCCCTTCTAGCAGGTCAGGGGAGTGATGAAGGACGACAGGGGAAAGAGATGGGTGAGAGGTAGGAGAGGGGACTGGAGAGCTGCTATGAAATATGAGCATCTGCTTAAAACAATACTCCTCAGAGAAAGGTCTTATCACCACCAGAGAGAGACAGCAACAGAGAGAGAGAGAGAGAAAGAGAGAGAAAGAGAGAGAAAGAGAGATCATTTACACACAATCCTCTATTGAGCCAAAAGCTGGATGAGGCAAGAGCTCTGGTAGCCAATTACAGCAGCAACTAACAGCCTTTGTAGCCAATCAAAGTGACTGACCGATGAGTCAGCAGCAAATCACAGTGACAGAGCGAGTGCCAAGCAGCCAATGACACTGACAAATTGACATCTGTGTAGCCAATCACAGTGATGGACTGATGACTGACAGGATGGAGTATATTAGGCATGACAGACAGGCAACCAACCCTCGTCATTTTGCTCCAGCCCTGCTCTAACACACCTGGTAATGGTTGAATTAGCACTCACTATCATAGCATTCAGCTGAGTCACTGGGCTCTGGTCAGTGAGAGGGGAAAGAGGTCTGGTCTGGTCTGGTCTGGTCAGTGAGAGGGGCAAGCGGTCTGGTCTGGTCTTGCCAGTGAGAGGGGCAAGAGGTCTGGTCTGGTCTGGTCAGGTCAGTGAGAGGGGCAAGCGGTCTGGTCTGGTCTGGTCAGTGAGAGGGGCAAGAGGTCTGGTCTGTATTGGTCTGGTCAGTGAGAGGGGCAAGAGGTCTGGTCTGGTCTGGTCAGGTCAGTGAGAGGGGCAAGCGGTCTGGTCTGGTCTGGTCAGTGAGAGGAGCAAGAGGTCTGGTCTGGTCTGGTCAGGTCAGTGAGAGGGGCAAGAGGTCTGGTCTGGTCTGGTCTGGTCAGTGAGAGGGGCAAGCGGTCTGGTCTGGTCTGGTCAGTGAGAGGGGAAAGAGGTCTGGTCTGGTCAGTGAGAGGGGTAAGAGGTCTGGTCTGGTCTTGTCTGCTGTAGTCAGTGAGAGGGGCAAGAGGTCTGGTCTGGTCTTGTCTGTGGTCTGGTCTGGTCTGAGTGAGGGGCAAGAGGTCTAGTCTGGTCTGGTCTGGTCAGGTCAGTGAGAGGGGCAAGAGGTCTGGTCTGGTCTGGTCTGGTCTGTCTGTGTCAGTGAGAGGGCAAGAGGTCTGGTCTGGTCAGTGAGAGGGGCAAGAGGTCTGGTCTGTCTGGTCAGTGAGAGTCTGGGCAGAGAGAGGTCTGGTCTGGTCTCTGGTCTGGTCTGGTCTGGTCTGGTCAGTGAGAGGGGCAAGAGGTCTGGTCTGGTCTTGCCTGCTGTGGTCAGTGAGAGGGGCAAGAGGTCTGGTCTGGTCTTGTCTGCTGTGGTCAGTGAGAGGGGCAAGGGTCAAGTCTGGTCTGGTCTGGTCAGTGGTCTGGTCTGGTCTGGTCTGGGTGAGAGGGGCAAGAGGTCTGGTCTGGTCAGTGAGAGGGGCAAGAGGTCTGGTCTGGTCTGGTCTGGTCAGTGAGAGGGGCAAGTCGGTCTGGTCTGGTGAGATGGTCTGGTCTGTGGTCAGTGAGAGGGGCAAGAGGTCTGGTCTGGTCTTGTCTGGTCAGTGAGAGGGGTAAGAGGGTCTGGTGGTCAGTGAGAGGGCAAGAGGTCTGGTCTGGTCTGGTCTGGTCAGTGAGAGGGGCAAGAGGTCTGGTCTGGTCTGGTCTGTGAGAGGGGTAAGAGGTCTGGTCTGGTCTGGTCTGTCAGTCTGGTCTGGTCTGGTCAGTGAGAGGGGTAAGAGGTCTGGTCTGGTCAGTGAGAGGGCAAGAGGTCTGGTCTGGTCAGTGAGAGGGGTAAGAGGTCTGGTCTTCTCTTGTCTGCTGTGGCCAGTGAGAGGGGTAAGAGGTCTGGTCTGGTCTGCTCTGGTCAGTGAGAGGGGCAAGAGGTCTGGTCTGTCTCTGGTCAGTGAGAGGGGCAAAGAGGTCTGGTCTGGTCAGTGAGAGGGTCAGAGGTCTGGTCTGGTGAGAGGGGCAAGAGGTCTGGTCTGGTCTGGTCTGGTCTGGTCAGTGAGAGGGGCAAGAGGTCTGGTCTGTAAGAGGTCTGGTCTGGGTCTGGTCAGTGAGAGGGGCAAGAGGTCTGGTCTGGTCTGGTCTGGTCAGTGAGAGGGGCAAGGTCTGGTCTGGTCTGGTCTGGTCAGGTCAGTGAGAGGGGCAAGCGGTCTGGTCTGGTCTGGTCTGGTCAGTGAGAGGAGCAAGAGGTCTGGTCTGGTCTGGTCAGGTCAGTGAGAGGGGCAAGAGGTCTGGTCTGGTCTGGTCAGTGAGAGGGGCAAGCGGTCTGGTCTGGTCTGGTCTGGTCAGTGAGAGGGGAAAGAGGTCTGGTCTGGTCAGTGAGAGGGGTAAGAGGTCTGGTCTGGTCTTGTCTGCTGTGGTCAGTGAGAGGGGCAAGAGGTCTGGTCTGGTCTTGTCTGCTGTGGTCAGTGAGAGGGGCAAGAGGTCTAGTCTGGTCTGGTCTGGTCAGGTCAGTGAGAGGGGCAAGAGGTCTGGTCTGGTCTGGTCTGGTCAGTGAGAGGGGCAAGTGGTCTGGTCTGGTCTGGTCTGGTCTGGTCAGTGAGAGGGGCAAGCGGTCTGGTCTGGTATGGTCTGCTGTGGTCAGTGAGAGGAGCAAGAGGTCTGGTCTGCTCTGGTCAGTGAGAGGGGTAAGAGGTCTGGTCTTCTCTTGTCTGCTGTGGCCAGTGAGAGGGGCAAGAGGTCTGGTCTGGTCTGCTCTGGTCAGTGAGAGGGGCAAGAGGTCTGGTCTGGTCTGGTCAGTGAGAGGGGTAAGAGGTCTGGTCTGGTCTTGTCTGCTGTGGTCAGTGAGAGGGGCAAGAGGTCTGGTCTGGTCTTGTCTGCTGTGGTCAGTGAGAGGGGCAAGAG
Organism: Oncorhynchus gorbuscha; assembly: GCF_021184085.1. Lineage (NCBI taxonomy): Eukaryota > Metazoa > Chordata > Actinopteri > Salmoniformes > Salmonidae > Oncorhynchus > Oncorhynchus gorbuscha. The sequence goes on from NC_060182.1 coordinate 14,768,326, forward strand.
GTCTGGTCTGGTCAGTGAGAGGGGTAAGAGGTCTGGTCTGGTCAGTGAGAGGGGCAAGAGGTCTAGTCTGGTCTGGTCTGGTCAGGTCAGTGAGAGGGGCAAGAGGTCTGGTCTGGTCAGTGAGAGGGGCAAGAGGTCTAGTCTGGTCTGGTCTGGTCAGGTCAGTGAGAGGGGCAAGAGGTCTGGTCTGGTCTGCTGTGGTCAGTGAGAGGGGCAAGAGGTCTGGTCTGGTCTTGTCTGGTCAGTGAGAGGGGCAAGAGGTCTGGTCTGGTCAGTGAGAGGGGCAAGAGGTCTAGACTGGTCTGGTCTGGTCAGGTCAGTGAGAGGGGCAAGAGGTCTAGTCTGGTCTGGTCAGGTCAGTGAGAGGGGCAAGAGGTCTGGTCTGGTCTTGTCTGCTGTGGTCAGTGAGAGGGGTAAGAGGTCTGGTCTGGTCTTGTCTGCTGTGGTCAGTGAGAGGGGTAAGAGGTCTGGTCTGGTCTTGTCTGCTGTGGTCAGTGAGAGGGGCAAGAGGTCTGGTCTGGTCTTCTGTGGTCAGTGAGAGGGGCAAGAGGTCTGGTCTGGTCTGCTGTGGTCAGTGAGAGGGGCAAGAGGTCTAGTCTGGTCTTGTCTGCTGTGGTCAGTGAGAGGGGCAAGAGGTCTGGTCTGGTCTGCTGTGGTCAGTGAGAGAGGCAAGCGGTCTGGTCTGGTCTGGTCTGGTCTGGTCTGGTCAGTGAGAGGGGCAAGCGGTCTGGTCTGGTATGGTCTGCTGTGGTCAGTGAGAGGAGCAAGAGGTCTGGTCTGCTCTGGTCAGTGAGAGGGGCAAGAGGTCTGGTCTGGTCTGGTAAGAGGTCTGTCTGGAGTGAGGGTAAAGTCTGGTCTGGTCTGGTCTGGTCAGTGAGAGGGGTAAGAGGTCTGGTCTGGTCAGTGAGAGGGATAAGAGGTCTGGTCTGGTCACTGAGAGGGGTAAGAGGTCTGGTCTGGTCAGTGAGAGGGGTAAGAGGTCTGGTCTGGTCAGTGAGAGGGGTAAGAGGTCTGGTCTGGTCAGTGAGAGGGTAAGAGGTCTGGTCTGGTCTGTCAGT